>NC_062523.1:22422491-22534991 GCF_022655615.1 Tachysurus fulvidraco | reverse complement strand
TTTTTAACATTCTTATTTTCCCTCTCTTTTCTGCTCTTTTAAGTTATTCTGTATTTTACCGCCACCTACATACTTTTTGACCTTGTCCTACCTGGCTGAGTTCTGGTTCTCCAATGACTTTTTCTACATTTATAAAAGTGCATACAACTGGAGTACTGTGTGTATGTGTGTGAAAGAGATTGGGTGTCATTTCAGACCTCCACCGACAGCCTTAGTGTGATGAGATCAGATCTCCACTCATCTAGCAGATGGAGCAAGATAAAAATGACAAGTCCTCTTCTTTGACTGGAGTATAACTTGGTGATATGAGAAAATCATGGGTAACCTTGTAGAAAGTTAAGCACTGGTCCCTGTATATAGTATATGCATTCCATACATGTCAAAAGCTTTCTGAAAATATCTGGCTTGAATTTGAAACATAGGATTTTTTTAATGGTTATACAATTCATGTGAATTCTTTTTTTATTGACATCTGTGTCTTTTGATTTATACTTTTAATGAACACCTTCAAAAACTTTAGAAAAGGAAGTGCAACGTGTCATTTTTAAAATAACCTTTATCATTATAGTGCTTGTCTCCTCAATATAACATTAAGCAAAACTAGTGCTCATGTTCTATACAAACCTATGCCTCTCATGGAGACTTCCATACAGTATTTTAGCTCTGTTGTAAACACACCCTTGGGCTCCATACGCCGCTCCCGCACTAAATGGCCAATAATAGCCAGTTATTATATTTAAATCTCTCTCTCTTCAGTCTCTTTTGTTTTCCTCTGCAGTTTCTCTCTCTCCCTCTGGCCTCGTCCTCCTGCTTCTGCAGACTCCTGCAGGGCCCAGGCTCCTTTCAGGCTTTTTGTGGTCCAGGTCAGTGTGTGTATGTGTGTATGTGTGTATGATGGTGATGGTGATGGGGGTTGGGGTTGGGGGGGATGTAAGATTGCAGTAATTACCCAGTCATACCTGTTCATTAAGCTCACAGTTGGATTCTCAGTCATAAACGGTTAGAAACCAATTAAAGCAACGTGGGCCATTAACAACTCCTGCCTGGCTGTATGGTACTACGGTGATGGAGAGAGTGCAAGAAAGAAAAAATAAGGAAGGAAGATTCATCATAATGAGCAAAGATAAATGGCAGAAAGACACAGCATGCTAATGACCAGGTCCACATCTTTAGAACAGTGAGTGATGTTGAAAGAGATTGAAAGAAGCAACCTGCTAAAAGAGAAGAGAAGAGAAGAGAAGAGAAGAGAAGAGAAGAGAAGAGAAGAGAAGAGAAGAGAAGAGAAGAGAAGAGAAGAGAAGAAATTTGAACTGAGGACAAATAAGTACAACACAGTAACAGAGAACTCTAAAAAGCAATGCAGGGTCCAAATTAGGGGGTAAAAAAGGAATCCTGGCTAAATGGCTTGTGAAATGGAGGATAATGAATCCCGCCATGTAAAAGCTGAAGTGTGTGAATTGGAGTGATTATGATACAATAGTTCTTGGTGTGAAGTCTGATTGCACAGGTATCCTCTCATCAGTAGGAGGTAACGTTCAGTCCACAGGGCCAGCGGAGGGGGCTAACTCTCAGCCACATTGGTACAGTGAGACAATTACACTCCCTCTCCCAAACAACTTTCTTCTTAACTCTACCACATACTTAAACAATGGGCAATGATTTAAGATTGGCATAAAGTACCACAGAGTCCTGCCTTCCTCATTTAGAGCCTACTTCCTCATTTACAGACTACTTAGGTGCCACCGCTGTGCTGTAAAGAGGTTGTCCCTCAGGCTCTCAATCAGTGATCAACTTTTAGACTTGAGATGAATTAGCTGAGGAGTAGCTGCTTCTCCCTCTTATTTCACATACTTACTTGGATGTTCATGAGCTCTTGTGATTAATCAGAACTTGACCCTTGTTTCAGTCCAGGATGGTGTCTAATTTGCAATGATGACAGAACATCATTGTGTCATGCTTAGATTTGGAGGAGAGAAATATCGCTACTATACAATAATTTTCAGGGCAGCTTACTTGACTCACCGACAGTAGGGATATATTAAGAGTCGAAAATTTGTTGAAATAATAGCTTTTAAATCTAGAGTTGCATTATAAGATATAGTGGAAGAACAAGGCTGCTACGAAAACTTTGCCTGACAAACTTTTCAATCATGGCACATCAGTCCTCCTGTGCCACTTTTAATAGAGCCCAGATAATGGCACTGGTAATTGGTCACAACACACTTCTGCTTAGGAGGAAGCATGCCGCGCTATTGTCACCATCCCTTTTGTTGTGGTTAAAAAGAGGGGAAAATAAGATGCAATTTAGACACTTTTAAGAGGTGATCTTTTCTTGCTCTTTTTTCCCTTCCTCTCCTCCTCAATCACGGTAAAATTGCTGCTCGAGTAAGACTGTAATTAAACCCCAAAGTGGCTCTCTTCGGAGCCGCACGGCAGGCTTAAATTAAAAAGGCCCTATTAAGGCGGAAGTGCACCATGCTAGCACTGGTGGCTAAGCATCTTCGTAACGTAACTGCTTTTTTAAGGCTAACTAACCACAGAGGGGCTCCAGCTACTAATGCTCGGCTGTTTTAGCGCTAGCTGTGTTCAGCTACTGATTGCTCTCTTGCTGTTGATAAGTAGGCCCACAGGCTGATAATGACACGTGTCATTTTTAACTTTCTGAGTGCCAAATAACTGCCTCGCTTAAAACATGTCAATGGGGTTACCTACTTTAACATTCTTAGCATTAGCATAAGTAACTGGTTTTTTTTTTAAGAATTTTAAAGATCTTCAGGCAACTGCTTATGATTTCTTTATTATACATTTAAAAATCCTGTCACTTATTTGCAATATTTATTACAAATGTTTCTCTTTAAGGTTCAATGATTTTTGTATTTCTGTTAAATTAAACAATTAAACATTTCCAAACCCTTAGCTTTGTTCTGAATTCTGAATGAAATGAATTTGAGTAAATTAATATTTTATAATATTAAAGCTCTTTATTTATAAACATTATGAGAAACATTCAGAAAGGTGGTTAGTCTGTGTTCCTTCTCCTGTGAGTTATTTATGAAGAACAGACAAGTCCTGCAACACAATTTATAGACAGAAAAATGTTTTCCAAGATCATGTCTGCACAGTGCTTGTAGTCATATCATAAGAAAATAACAATTAGTTATATGCATAGCTTTCTGAACTTCCTGAACAATTATTGCAATTGAATAAATCATAGTTACAAATTATATTATGTACTCTGAAAAATGATACAAAAATATACGGCTAAAGATTTGTGAACACCTGACTATCAGATACATGTTTTTTCTTTCCTAAACCGTTGCCACAAGGCTAAAATTATACAATTGTGTAAGATGACTTTGTATACTGTATCATTGCGATTTACCTTCACATAACCAATTCTGCTACAATGAGAATGTCCCTGTGCTCCCTGAAGACATTACGTGTTAAGGCTGGAGTGGAACAACTTGAGTGTCCTGCACTGACCCTTGACCTCAACCCCACTGAACACCTTTGAGATGAACTGGAATCCTGAATGCACCCCAGACCTCCCCAACAAAACTTCAATGGCTGTAATCAATAATGAAGTGGTAGCTCAGTGGTTAAGGTGTTGTGCTACTGATTGGAAGGTCATGGGTTCAAACCCCAGGTCCACTAAGCTGCCATTGCAAGGCCCTTAATGCTTAGTTGTAAGTCACTCTGGATAAGGGTGTCTGCTAAATGCTGTAAATGTAATGCTCTCGCAGCTGAATGAACCAAAATCCCCAAAGCCATATTCCAGCATCTAGGGAAGTTCTTCACTGAAGGGTGGAGAGTATTATAACAGCAAATGGGCATAGATCTTGAATTAGATGTTTAACAAGAACATACAAATGTGATGGTCAAGGAATCAGAAACTTGACAAAAATGGAATAATATTTATCATTTTTTGTTTCACATGAATCCAAATTCTATTATATTAATCATGTATTCAGGTGTTGACAGTCCTACATGTCATTCATTCATTCATTCATTCATCCATTCATTCATTTTCTACCGCTTATCCGACTTCTTGGGTCACGGGGAGCCTGTGCCTATCTCAGGCGCATCGGGCATCAAGGCAGGATACACCCTGAACGGAGTAGTCCTACATGTAACTTTTTAATTTTATACTAAATCCAGCTATAAAATAGTTGATGAAGTAGCGATTCCTGAGATCCCAGAAAGCAGCTTGGCCCCAAGCAAAATCATAACATAGACGAATGTGTGTTGACACACACTAGCAGCAGCCAGATGTGGCCTACATTAGGAGCTGATGTCCTGTCATGTCACCTGTGTAGTTATCATAGTGCCCCATCTGCTTACATCTGCTCTATCAGTCCCTATGAGACATACAACAATATTGTGTGGGGGCAGGACAGAAAGTTACTTTCATATTCACACAAGTTTGGACACTGGAGCTTGAATCTCAAGTAATTCCAACAAACAGAAATAGGGTCAATTTAATTTCAAATTATGTGTAGAAATTGTTTTTATCTCTAACCTTGAAGCTAGTCTTAAATGACTATCACATCAGCTGGTCTGAGCTTTGAGCAAACTTGGGTTGCAGAACGAATTTTCTTGACCATGTCTCCACCTAGAGGTAAACATGTTAAGTATCACACGCTAGATACAATCACGCATGGAGAGGATGGACAAAATCATTTAAAAAACATCTAAAAAAGACTTAAAGATTACATTACAGTTTTGGGAGTTGGGACTTTGATTAGTCCAGTTCCAAAAAGGCCAAATAGTTAGTGCATTAATAGCAGCTACATTCCCACTGAGGCACATTTCTGCATGGTGTGATTGTTAAAAAAATAAAATAAAAAACATCTTGTTATTATGAGATAAATGTTATAAAAACACATAATTGTCAATTTTCATTTGATTTTGACATTTGAGCAGTTGACGGAATCACTAAAACACTGTTTTATGCTTGGCTTAATGAGCTTTTAGTGCCACTGAGCAGTGGAACATGAGATCCCAGCATTTACACAGATGCCAAAATATTCTTTCAAAGTCACAGATGCCAAAGTATTCTTCTAGTAAAAGGATGTTTGGCTTTTCATAACAAGCTGTTTTCATAATAATGAAATAACAATTTTGTAAGAATAAGATTCATTTTTTGCATTGCAACAATGCTCTTCTGTACACGTCACATAAAATGAATGAAATTATGAAATTATTTAATGTGTCATGGTCAACATTGCCAAATGTCTTGACGGTACAGTATATGGTATTTGCAAAGAGGAACAGTGTTCGCATATCAAAGGTGTTGGACTACTTGTCGGAAGGTCATGAGTTCGAATTCCAGGTCCACCAAGCTGCCACTGCTGGGCCCCTGAGCAAGGCCCTTAACCCTCCATTGCTATGTTGTATAAAATGAAATTGTAAGTCACTCTGGATAAGGGTGTCTGATAAATGCAGGAATGTCTGATAAATGCCAGACACATGCCATACACAATAGCTGGTAAATTCCCCAAAGTCTGGACTCCTGAGTAATGGAAAAATTAATACAGTCTAATGAGTCAGCTTTTGCCATATTTCCTACATCTGCACATAGGAAGACAACGGATGTCTGTTGCCAGCTGTTAATTATTTAGGGGGATTCATAATTGTCTGAGGAGCAATGTTGTGGAAATCATTAGGTTCACTGATTGCTTTGTATGGTCAGATAACCAACAACACATCTGAGGCAATTTTATAGAACCAGGTGTATGCTATGGTGTGATCCCTCTTTCCTGATAATATTCCCGTATTCCAGGATGATAAAATGGTAATGATACATACTGCTATATGCAATTGAAGAGCGGTTTAATGAACACAATGATGAAGTCATGAAGTTTTGGAGTGTGGATAATGAAGTTGATATCAGCCTCCTTCATTAAAGATCTTCTAAACCACAAACTATTCAGGACACGTCACAACATTCTAAAAACGATTGTGTTATGTCCAGATTTCTGTACTATTTATAGCAAATATAAGAAATAGTTAAATACCGTGAATGTTATTTTTGCAAGAACAACAGAACAATATTTTATTTCTTCTAGCCCTTTTTTTTTATTATTTCTTCTAGTTCCATTGTGCTGATGAAATGAAAATTGTCTCAAAAGCCTTTTTCAATCAGTATTAACAAATGTATTATTTTATAAGTGCAAGAAAAAATATTATTTAGGACATGTTGACTTTCAGTGTGAGATGTTATTAGCTCTGTTTGGATAACCTTACATTGAATCTTAGTGGTTGAAAATGACACCTTAAAATATTAGATGCTTATTAATAAGAACTTGAGGTGTTCTGTATTTGTTTTTTAGTTTTTCTTAAACAACAAAATAAAAACTAAGCCCTAGTAGGCTAGGTAAAAACAGAAATCCTAATGCCATATGAGACATTAACCATCAATGTGGAGTGTGACTTGACAAAAACATTAATTCTTTAGCCTTTAGGATAGAGTTAAATAACAGTGTTTCCATACTTGCTCTCAATCGAATATTTATCTGCTAAACATTGCCACCTAGTGTTTAAAACGGGAGCTCAATAATTACCAGAATTACAAAAATAAAAGTGTATTGAATTAAGACAAGAAGTCAGACTAAAAGAAAAAGTACAAAATAGTACAACATAGACAGAGATAATCAGTAAAAGATTTATTTAGTCTGTGCCATATCTGTATTATATTATCATTATGTTAATCTTTAAGCATACAAAATGGCTTTTCAAAATAAAAGCAAAGTCGCTTCAAAGTTAATCGTCTTTAAAACACACTTATCACCTTTAATAAATACTCTTTGTTTATACAACAACAACTAGAGGCTGAACTTAGACCAAAAGAGCAGTTTTGTTTGAAAGGTCACAGAAAAGGCAGACACAACAGAAGCAAGCTGAGTGCAGAGGACAGAGTCACAAGTAAAAGCTTTTACAGACAAACCAGACTACAGTTGAGGGTTCACAGAGGTCGTCCAGGTAAATAAACAATGCAATACCAAAGCACCAACTGAAGTGTTCACCTTCAGGCTACATAATACCGCAGGGCTTATCTGGCTAGTCCAGACTGATACGATACATTTACATCTACAATGAAACAGAACACAAACTAGAGAACAAGCTAGAGATAAAAAAAAACCTATAGGTACACTGATACCATCTGTTGACAATGTACTGCATTTTGCATACATGTATTTCTGAAGGTAGTAGTTTATTCCACAAAGCAATGCTATCTATCTGTTTTTAATATATTGTATTTGTTTACTTGGGCATTCATTCCCATAACATATCATACCTCTCCAATCTCATAAACATGAACATTGCTCTGCGGAATTAAACTACCATGACCCTAGACTGTGCGTACCGCCAACGATTAAAAAAAAAAGGAAAGAAAGGTAATACTGGCATTCATTATTCAGCCATGTGCCTAGCAAGTAGTAAGCAGATCCGGTGAAGGATAGGGTTTTCTAGTCCGTTAACAGATCATGCGTACAGGTCATTAAAGGATGCCTCAGTGGTTTGCTATAGAGGATAAATAATGTGTAAGTCTGAGTTGTTGTGTTTGTTGTCAGTCGCACCAACACAAACAAACTGTTAATTAAGAAGCGCAGAGTACATCTGCTGAACATGATACTGTACACATATGTATAAACATAAGCAGGGACACCCAAGTTTACCTGTGGACATTTATCACCAGTACACCGGCAGAGAGAATGAGAGGGTAAGAGGACAGAGAAAATGAGACTCATTCATAATGTGTGCTGCTTTTGAAAGTAGAAGATGTAAAAGGAGAAAGATCAGTACAGGATGGAATGATTAGAAATACACACATTCATGATAAGAAAATATTACATGTGCCTGTTAGTACTCTAGAAGATAAATCCAATGTGGTTCTTCTCATTCAGATAAAATACGAAAAAAGAAATGAATATTCTGAGTCATTCTTAATCCTTTTGAATGTAACAATCCTTCAGCAAAGTTCTTCATAATCATGACATTTTTTTCCTAACAATCAACACAAACACAGATTTAAGTACATAGCTACAGATATTGGTGTGTTCACACAAATACTGACTACAGTACTCACACACATTATCTACTTGTCAACAATACAAAAAAGAAAACTATCTATACACTGTCAAAAGTCACATATTGGCATTTCTATATTACTATGTTAAAGTATGTTGAAATATGAAAACACAGTCCGCTTTCAGTGCTGCTTTTCAAGCAGTTGAGAAAATACTTTCGAAAGCTTCTTCTCTCTTCTCTTCTCTGTATCAGAAGACTGTTAATAAGTGTTAACAATGTAAGCCATAATATTAGCCAGGAGATCAGTTAATGCTCCAGTGTTCATCCATCATTTCAGGTTTAACTCGTTAGACTATGCTTACTGTTAACTTTTAACTAGGTAACCTAGTTTCCAACATTCACTTTCTCCAAGGCCAGGAACCATTGGTATTGTGGACTTTGGCAAGGGTGACGATATATATAATGATGTGCGTGCCATTGTTCACTTTTTAAACGTATGGGTTTGATCAGAGAGCTCAATTAATGCAAGTGAGCAGCATTGCAATTTGAGTTTACTCTAAATGTAATGAGAAACAGGAGAAAATAACTTATCGTAAAGTTGATTTAGAATATATTACATAACGTTTGATTCCACAAAGCAATGCAATGGGAGTATGAATATTGGTTGTAAAAGAGATTATCTCCTATGTATGCTGGATGGATCTATGCTAATCTTTACCTTTAAACAGGTCAATGTTCCTTGCAAACCTAGGAGCTTTAAAAAGGTTTTTCTTCACTACTGGATTCTCTTAACAAAGACTTGCCCAAAAACAAAAAAATAGCCAATTTGTCTCTAAACTCAATTCTATTGTAAGTATGCTACACAGTTTTTGTTCTCAGAAGCATTTCTGATCATCACAAAAAAGAACCCACCTTTGCTAGTTTTTTAGCCATTTCCTGTTATTGTCCCTTGGACCTATCGCACATTACTTATACAGTATATTCACGTGGCTACTGTCCGAATCACTTGACCTGGCTATACTCTTCATGAGAGGCTCTCGTCCCATACAAAAGGCTCTTGTCTCTTAATTATTGCACCATTTATCCACATTTAATGCAGGTTCAACAACTCATGCTCAACTCATTTGAGAGAACTCAGATGCGACCATTTCCATGGCTGCTGCCCCTTCTGGAGGTTAGGTTGTGTGGTGTGTACTGGAGATCAGAGTTCAAGGTCAAACCGGAGGCTTCACAGGCCAACACCAGCTGCCGCAGAGCATCCAGGGCATCCATTTTGGCGCTGCGCAGCAGGTCGCACTGACCCTGGGAAAGAGAGGTAAAGGTACCATGTGATATGTGAGTGATAGAAACAGAGTACAGAATACTGAAAGATTTCGTCATTCAACCAATGCAAAAACAACAAAGACATACAGCACAGGGCTTAAAGCCCCAGTGGCATTTTGGCACTCTTAGAAGATTAGGAGAATGAGTGAATGTAGGAGAAGAGAGGAGCAGGAACCTTTAGTACAGTGATGTTCCAAGTGAAGCTCTCCACAGCTTTGCTCAGCTTTCTCTCCTTCAGGTTCTCCTTCTCCCCCAGCTTGGCTAGATCCTCATGAAACACCATGCCTTGAAGAGGAATATTATAAACTGTAATGCATTCATTTAATGATCGTATGTGAGCAGAAAGACATTATTTAATGTTTGGTGCCAGAACCTATTTCTATTTATTTGCAAACAAAAATAAAAATCTTAAACCTAGATTAATGAGACATGTCATGTGTAGAGAGAACAGAAGTTGAGGAGAATGAGATTTATGATGTCCCAATATATATCCATGTCTGCCCAGGATATGCATTTCCCATGATAGAAGATGATATAGAACAATGAAGCAGACTTTGGTTTATACTCTGTTTCACTTAAATAATAATTCTAATGCAATATCTATTAAATATTCATTCTGGTGCTGTACCTTCATCAAAAACAGTCTGATATAACTCAGATCAACAGAGCAGATGTCCTCTTCTTCATCAAACTCACCTTCCTTTTGCACCTGAGCGATCCTCTCCTGCACAGCATCCGCATTCTCTATTAGTTGTTTGTTAGCTGAGATCATCTGTAAGGACACACAGGCAACGAGTTTTACAGAGGGTACATACTCACTGACAAACATTGTAGACTTGTCTCAGACTAAGCAGGGACCCTGTCTGCCCTCTCCCACAGTGTAGATATTTATAACATGCAGCCCGGCCAGACAGCCAGGCCAAACTCCTGCCTGTTTCAGATGCACCACATGAACCTGAGACAACAGTCCCATTGGAAGAGAACAAAAGATAGATGCACAAATGCTAGGAGCACAAATGACCATCTCTATGCCTGAGGTAATAACACCCCAATGGGATCCTAATCAGATTGAATGCTCCAGAGTGAATGATTCAGCACATTAAAAATAAACAAATAAAACCATGATTAAAAACAAGTCTTTTGAAACTGGTTTATGATATGATATAAGGCATATGAAAAGTCTCTGCATCCATAATAAAATGGCAATTTCTTGTTATGTGACAAAAAAAACATGGCACAATATGTCAGAAATAGCAACAATAAAAAAGATAAAAATAATAACAACCTGGTTGCATAAGGGTGTATACACTTTATTGTGGGTGTGGCTATGTTGGGAAAGAGCCGATCATATTTAGTTGCATGTTCAAAGCTACTGTAATAATCATACTGCTGTTCTTAATTAAATTATTCTGATTAAGCCCAAATAAAGCTCAGCTGTTTCATCTGACCTTCCCACAGTACAGCATGGTGGTGTTAGCATCATGCTTGAGGACTGCTTTTCCTCAGCCAAAAGTGGTGCTTTCATAAAGATAGATGGAATCATGAATAGCTACAAATACCAATCGATTTTAGTGCAAAACCTTCAGGCGTCTGGTAGGAATTTCATCTATATCAACACAGGAATGGTTTAACCAAAAGAAGATCAGTGTTTTTATATGAACCACCTAGAGCCTAAAAATTTAGGGGTTACCTGAAGCAGTTTGTGCACAGGAAATGCCCTTGTATTCTGATGGCTCTAGAATGTGTTTGCAAATAGAAATAGAAGGAAATGTCAACGTAAGTCAAACTGTGCAATGCTGACAGTCTCCTACCCAAAAACAATGAGTGGTGTAATCAAATCAAAAGGTGCTTTAACTAAGTATTAGTTTAGGGATGTTCACACTTATGCAAGTAGGTTACTGTTTTTTATTTTTTCCTTTTTCCCTAAAGATGATTCTTTCACTTATATTTTTTATGTTGTTATGAGTGTGAAAAAAGTTCTGACATGACTTATCCTGGTTTGTTTTTTTACCATCACCTAAACCTGCCATTTTAACAGTGGTGTGTAGACTTTTTATATGCATTGTAGTGTTATGCTGAGCTGTTCTGCTGTGCCTGAACCTGCCTACACACAGAGCTATTAATAGAGATAAATAAAGCATTGGGCTCATCAGCCAGATAACTTCAGGTGGTTACCCATGTGGAGCCAAGCATCAACATTACCCTAAATATCTCACTGTCTTAGTACCGTGAGGTTTGAAGGGGTACAAAGAAGGCAGCCGTCATCAGTTCAATAACAGGAAACACACATGATTATACATATGGTTTATAACTGGTTTATGATGTACAAGGCATATGAATATATATATATATATATATATATATATATATATATATATATATATATATATATATATATATATATATATATATAAATTTAAAAAATCAGCACCTGCATTTACCAGGATTTATCTGATTAATGACTAAAGTTAAGTTCACTAAGAATTTCTTTGTCATTTATTGTACCTTGTACTGATATTTTATTGAGTTATAATGTCTCCCATTTACAATATAGTATCTAAATTTAAATAACAGGTAATTCAGGGTTAAACAAATATCTTAGGAAATAACGCCAAAGTGTTTTTAATCCAGCCTCACACAGCTGACCGATATTTATTCCTCAGGAAGCCCTAAATATTTCCCCTGGGTGTTTATGTAAATATAACTTCAGTCACAGCTTGAAAAATTTAGCTTGCTTTTTTCCACAAGCAGTATCTGTCTGAAGGCATCTTTGTGTATATACTGTAGATTATGGATGGAACTGAATATGAATACATTATTTAGAATGGACAGATAACGTGATCTAAACACAAATAAACAGACACTAACAGGAAGCACATGTCTTCTTAGAAGGCTTGCCAGAAAGGTTCATAGGGCATCTGTTTATGATTAGAAGTGTGTAGCAAGATCCCGTGAGATACATCAGCCAGACATAAATATCAAAGGGGAAAAAAATCCAACATTCATTAACATTAACATGATCGCTGCATTTACAGCATTCATTCGGTAGTCCTTTATAACTGTCTTAGTAACAGGGCCATAGTGGTATATAGTTTATCCTGGGGCAGTTACAAACAAAAATAATAACTGCTTGAGTGGTATTGGGAAAAATCAGTATACAGACACAGAAATGAATACTTGAATATTTGGTGCGCTAAACAGATACAGGTGCCGATACAGATAGTGACACTGCTTGTGTGTATTCTCTCTCGACATGGGTCAGACTAAAGAGAAGCTCTGGTTTCCAAGATCTGTTTCTCCTTAAAATTGCTGCATTCGTATCTTAGGAAACAGCTTTGATGTAATAAATAAAGGCAGGCATAAACCTTCTGTCTGCTTTAGAGCCCTTTAAGGATATGTTTTTCTCTGTAAATGATTGAGCACGTGAGTTATTCACCGTGTCATAAGCATTAAGCAGCTTGCGTGTTGTGTCATTCAGGTTTGTGAGTGGCTCCAGGCAGGGATAACCATCTTTCAGGATCAGGCTGGCTCCTGGGGAAGCATCAGGGCCCTGCAGCCTTGTGGCCAAACTCTGCATGCACTGCTTCAGCGTGGACACTGGGGGGAGCCCACATTGCTCTTTAAATGCCACCGTAGCACTCTACATAAAAGGAGAAATAACTCATTGTTGATATGAATAAATACACGTAAAAAGACCAGAATGCAATAAAGCAAAGATGGACAATAAATCACCACTTCCATACTTTTTAAATTGCTTATTGTCTAGTGATCTTTCCATATACACACTGTTGTGACACTTTCTGGGGGGGTGCCCAGAAAGTGTGTGTGTTTGTGTGTGTGTGTGTGTGTGTGTGTGTGTGTGTGTGTGTGTGTGTGTGTGTGTGTGTGTGTGTGTGTGTGTGTGTGTGTGTGTGTAGGTGTGCCTGTGTATGCGTGTGTGTGTGTGTGTGTGTGTGTGTGAGCATGTCAGTCTGGAGGGGTGTGTGTGGGGTAGGTGTGTCGGTGTATGTGTGTGTGTGTGTGTGTGTGTGTGTGTGTGTGTGTGTGTGTGTGTGTGTGTGTGTGTGTGTGTGAGTGTCTGTCTGTAGAGGGGTTGTGTGTGTGTGTGTGTGTGTGTGTGTGTGTGTGTGTGTGTGTGTGTGTGTGTGTGTGTGTGTGTGTGTGTGTGTGTGTGTGTGTGTGTGCGTGTGTGTGTTTAGGTATTGAAACATCTGGAATAATCCTACCCTCCTGCTCTCTTATATAGGCAGGTAACATCTAATTCCACAAATTACCTCACACATGCATCAATTTAGTGAGTCTGGAAGGCAAACCCTCTCTGGAATATGAATGAATAGTCAGTGAATGTGGACCAACCTATATTTATTTTAATAGACCCTATAGCATGAGACATGTTTAGAGCTGATCATTAAATATAAACACAGGACAAATTTAATGGCAGGGATATATACAGTAAAAAATATAATACAGCTGGTAACATTGTGTTGATTATTGCTTCCCATTTGTTTAGAAAATTTACTAAATCAAAATATATCATTTTCCACTTGTTTTTTCTGTGCTTCAAATAATTTTTTTCCATATTATATTTCTACAGAGTAATATATGTAGAGTGGTGCACAACAGAAACAATTAGCACCGATCTTTCAATAGATTTTCTGTAAAAAATTTTCAATCGGAGTTACATGAATCTACCAGTCACACTTACAAGTGAGTTCTCCCGCAGGTCAGTGGCCTCTTTGAGTGGAGTGCCAGCAGAGCGAAAGGTGTCATCTAACACTTTAATGGCTGTGTGTCTCAGGGTGACATACTCCCTTCCTCGACGCCCTCCTCGCTTTACAGATAGGCCACGTCTTTGAGCCTTGCCTCCACCACGACGATTTGTGATAGCCACGTGCACAAACAGGCTGGCATGGGGTAAAGGCTCTCCAGCCAGGCCAAGCAGTGGCACATTTCGGTAGCCAGGCTGTAGGCATTCGAAAGCGATGGTGTATTGCCCAATAAAGTCATCACCAATGTAGTCATCATCCAGAACAACAAACCGGAGCAGTGCCAGTTCTGGCATGTTCACCTATGAAAAAAACTCTGCACATTAAAATATTTAGCATTTTTAAGCCAAATTTAAATCTACAGTGAATTGTAAGCACACTAACATATGTGCAAATATTGTTTGGTTTGATCCAAATACTAAGCACCAAGTCATACATGTACTACACATGTGCTGATTTCAAACTAGATTTTTATCCAAAAACTAAATTTACATACATTTTGATTACATCAATTTGAGCCATTCTTCCAATAATGTATATCAATAACAACCAACATTGTACCATTACTTATAATTTATTTACAAGCTCAATATGTTGTCAACCCTGTTCATTTACTCCTTGTTAAACCTTTAAATCAATCGTGGACACTTTGGACACAGAAAGTGTGTATGACACAGCATACATTCACACACACAGAGGTGAGTAAGTCAGGCTTGTGTGTGTTTGCACATGTTCTCTAAAATTCTCTAAAAGCAGGAAAGCACAGAACAAAGATAAAGTTCTTTAGATCAACAGCCCATAGGTATACACACAGTAAGAAAGTGAAAAAAGTTTTTGAAAGAAAGAAAGAAAGAAAGAAAGAAAGAAAGAAAGAAAGAAAGAAAGAAAGAAAGAAAGAAAGAAAGAAAGAAAGAAAGAAAGAAAGAAAAAACAGCAATATATACTGTACTAAGCAAACAGATCATAGACAAGAAAAATGTATGGCTGCATGATGGATAATTTTACACTAGTTACAAATATCACAAATATATCCATCTATTTTCTGTACCGGTTTTTCTACACAGAGTCATAGGAAGCCTGGCGTCTATCCCAGGGGACTAAAAACACAAGGCGGGGGACACCCTGGACAAGGTGCAAACCCATCACAGAACACACTCACACACTCACACATGTATTTACACTGTATGTACAATTTAAAGATGCCAGTCCGTCTACAATTCATGTGTTTATACTGGGGAAGGAAAACGGAGTACGCAGAGGAAATACTGTAGTACGTGCAAACTTTTTTAATTGTTCTTTTTATTTTAGATTAAAAAAAATATTCCATATTCTATATAATAACCTTACAGAAAACACAGAATATACCCTAATATGCATAAAAATGTATTTGAATCAAAATAAAACTGCCCCTTAGTCATGTCAACCAAGTATACCTTCCTATATTCAATATAAGACTATCACAGTTAAACTTAATGCCTTAATATTTATAATGTTACATACCAGTCAATAAAAACATTGTCTATATTAAATTACAGTGATCACAGTTAAATAATACAAGTGTACAGCGATACAAATGCAGAGAGATGGGTACCATTAAGGATAAGTTTAATTAAGTTTAATGAAAAAGCAAAATGATGAAGCAAGAGTCATCGACCATATCACTCTTAGTTTGTGAATTATTTGTGTGTGTGTGTGTGTGTGTGTGTGTGTGTGTGTGTGTGTGTGTGTGTGTGTGTGTGTGTGTGTGTGTGTGTGTGTGTGTGTGTGTGGAGCAGATCTCCTCATAAAAATTGTGAAGCAACAGTCACTGAAAGACTGTAGCTGCAATGAGATTCATTTAATCCTCAGTGAAATCAGTGTGGGTCAGATTGACTCTTAATTACGATGAGTTTCCTCAAACTTTTGAGCATTCTCAGGCAAAACAGGCTTGTTAAGTGGTTAAGGAGAAACTTGCTGACCTTATTCAGAGAAGTCTTTGAATCATTTCATGTAATTTTCATATGATTACTAGAAAGAGCCTCTTACTCTTAACTACAATGTGCTAATTGCCACCATTGTGGGAGAGAAACATAATCATACTGTAAACTGTCAGGAACTCCCTGCCAAGCACTTTTTTCATGTCATGTTTTATGTTCCTGCCAAGTGATTAAATCCAAACTGCATTTTGACTCTTGTTCAGATTTGATTAGTTGGTCTGCTCATATCCTGCTGTATCTTAGTCCCGGTGTGAAATTTTATCAGATGTTAGCGACATTTCATGTTACAGTACATCCAAGCCTGTTGTCTAGTTCTGTGTTTGGACTTTCCAGGCAATTACCCTAGCTTGCGTTTCTGTGTAAGTAAATAATATAAGTAAAATAAGAAAAAAGTGGAAAAAGCACATTTTGCAAATGCACATGGTTTCTTAATGTGGGAACTCATACTGTATATGGAAACTTTAGCATGCATAGCATATATACAAATAATATGTCACTTTTACTAATCTGCATTTTGTAGGACTATAACTTCTAAAACATGCATGATTTACAGGGCCTTTTTTGTTCCTATTGCATAATGGTATTTCTGCCTGTGCACACATTCACTCACTCTCTCTCACTCATTTTCTCCCGCTTATCCGAACTACTCGGGTCACGGGGAGCCTGTGCCTATCTCAGGCGTCATCGGGCAACAAGGCAGGATACACCCTGGTCGGAGTGCCAACCCATCGCAAGGCAGACACACACTCTCATATTACGGACAATTTTCCAGAGATGCCAATCAACCTACCAGGGATGTCTTTGGACCGGGGGAGGAAACCAGAGTACTCGGAGGAAACCCCCGAGGCACGGGGAGAACATGCAAACTCCACACACACAAGGCGGAGCCAGGAATCGAACCCTGAGGTGTGAGGCGAACGTGCTAACCACTATGCCACCGTGCCCCCCTTGCACACATTCATATGAACTTAATTGTTTTCCATATTACTGGAGATAAGTTTGAACTAAAAGGAAACAAATATTTAAAAATGTAAACTTTGACACTACAAGCAAAGTTGTTCCTTTCAACCATCAACCTCCTAAGAATTAATTAGACTAAACAGGTTATTTATAGTGGATGTCTAGCAAGAAGCATTTTTATTATAGTCAGCATGTATACTTATGGCCATTCTATATACAGTACTGTATGTCTCGATAACAATCATTTAATGTGAAGTCTATAATCTTATCAATTTGAAATAATTATCACATACAGAGCACAAGAACAAATGACTCCAGCCATCTTCTCCATGGAGATGTGGCTTCTAGTTTTGAGCTTCACGAAGAGTTTGTTTTGATTCAGACCTCAAATTTGCAGTGGCTTTCTGCCACACTGTATATATTATATGTCAGTTAAAGGAAACTTTAAACATTAAATAAACATTTAATATGTTTATATTAAAATATTTCTGCTGTGCTTTCTGATCCTAGTGTAGTGCTACACAGAAGTCATGGAGGACACTTTTATCCCTGTTACATTGGTGTTTAAAAAGAGAAAACTTTCAGCAATCTTAAACATTACAGATAATTGAGATGATTCACTATTAGCAAGAGCCTCTTTTCTGTTTTACCAATTTCCAGTGATGCTAAAAGTCATATTACTGAGAAGTCCAGCATAGAGATAGTAAACACTGAAATCAAATTTATAGATTGCAAATATGGTACAGCACTGCTGAGTTATGGCACAAAACAGCTTGGCTAGTTAGCGAACTACTGTACAGGATTACAATTAATATGCATGCAATTACAAACAGGGAGGAGTTTTAATGAAATATCCAAAATCATGTTCCAAAATGCATACTCACATAAATGTTTTAAAGCCATATTTCAGAGATCAACTCCTACTTTAAACGTAAAGCTCTTACAAAAGTCAAGCAATTAACTTTTTTATAACAACTGTATGATATAATTCTTCCCTGCTGTGTTTTGTCCTCCAATAATTATAAGCCTCTCTGATTCTTAATCCCAACTGGCATTTAAAAAAAGATAGACTGTTCCATGAGCTTCACTAAGCGCTGTCTTCCATTTTGTCAAGCTGGTTTTTAAATATGTCTTGTGGAAAATAATACCGATAATGTGCAAGTCAGCAGAATCAAACTCTCTCTTACCTGAAACTCAAAGGTCTCATCAAACAGTGGGTTATCCTGGTTCTGGGCTGCGGTGCGAGTTCTCTGCTCAGCACAGTCTGCTGGTACACCGTGCAGTTCTAGCACCACATAGGGGTCAATGACTTCACCCTTGGCCCCAGAACCCTGTGGTTTGGGCAGATTGTGAGCACTGATAACTTTCACCCTGAGTGTCTGTGGTGGTACACCAGGCACACAGCCCTGTGACTGTGCACTGAAGTAGGAGACCTCATCTCTCATGACAGCTGGCTTTAGTACATATCCACAGCCTCCATTCTGGGCAAAGCGACCTCGGCTTAGATCCAGCATGGCACCTGGTGTCTGCTGGTTGAGTGCCACCAGCTGCACACCTCCTTTCCAGTAGCCTTGTGGGTTTGGGTTGCTGGAGTCCAACCGGACTGAGCTTGGCCGAACTCGAGTAAGACAGCGCTTAGTGAAGCTCACTAGCTCCTCTGGGCTCTCACTTGCCAGCCGGCCTGCTTCACCCTCTCCTAAAGAGCAGAGGGTCCAAGAAGAGGTGTCTGGGAAACCTGGGGTGCTGGGTGTAGAGGGAGTGGATGGAGGAGAGGTTTGTTGAGACTGCTGAGTATTAGGACGGTGAGTATAGAAGTTACAGCTACCAGTGCGAGCCACTGCAATCAGATCAGAAAGCTCTCGCCGCAATCGAAGTCGCCTTGGCTGAGGCGGAGGTGGAACCACCAGAACAACCCCTAGGTCCTCTTCCCCAGGAATGGTCATCCGACGACCAGCCAGTGGACCTCCACCACCAATCTCCTCATCCTCTTCAGATACATCTCCCTCAGAGCCCTCCTCGTCTGGAGGCAGTTTTTTGCCTACCAGCAGCACCTTTCCCTTCAGCTGCTCAGGAGAGGGCAGTGTGGAAGTCCGTCCCCCGGGAGTAATGGGCAAGCATTCTGGCCTATACAGTTTTGCTCCAAATACCTTCTTTAGGTGCAGTGCTATTGTGTGCTGCTGGCTGGGGGAACATCGCTGACACAAGTATAGTAGCAATGGGTACTGAGAGTTGAGAAAGGCATATTTGTTAATTAATTCCAGAGCACTGAGCAGTGTAACTAGGCTGTGGTGATGATGATGGTGGTGGTGATGATGATGGTGCTTGGTGTCTGACTCATGATCAACACCCAAAAGCGGTTCCCCAGCAGGTCCATCAGTTACCCCAAGCTCCAAACATCGACACCCAGATCGTAGCGCTCGTGTCAGCCCTAACAGATCAGCCTTACCATGAACTTGATCATCTAGCAGGTAGGAGCGGTAGGATGTGCTGATATAATAGTGGCACAAGGGCAGGGTCATGTCATGACACACATACTGGTGCTCAGGGTCAAACACCTGGCACTCATTTGACTGAAGATAGTGGGTAAAGCCATCTAGGCCCAGGAGACCTTTCTCACGGCACACTGCAGAGGGTTCAAAGCGCCGCAGAAGCTCTAGGCAGCCTTCAGTCGTGGCCAATGGCAGCCCCTGCTCCGTCTCCAAGAAAAGACGTAGGTCCTGTACATCTAGGCACTCCTGGTCTTTTGACAGCTGCACTAAAAGGAAGTAAACATCAGGCCGGGTACACAGCTCACAGTAAGCCTCCTGAAATTCTTCAAGTGTCACATGAGATGTCAGCTTCTCTTTGCTACGTTGGATCTCCTTAAAGCGCAAACGTACCTAAAGCATAGAGAGTGTAGATAGGGGAGAATTATAGTTATTGATATACTGTAGTTCTATAGACTACAATATATGTTATAAATACATTTGGAAACACTATTCAATAAAAAATATCACAAAACATTAAACAATAGTGAGAGATGGTATTTAGTTTAGAAAGACATCATAGGAAGTACAAATTAGGGCTTTCTTTTAAGAATATTTTCAAAATTGTCCTCTCTAAAGCTCCTCTAAACTGTCAAAGATTCTTAATGCTAAACTTGATGCTTAGAAATGTGGAATATCTCTAAACTATCTGTTTCTAACCATCTGCGTCTTATTGTAACTGTTTAATAAATCCTGCACAAACAGTAATGGCAGATTTCCACAGAAATTTGACACAATCAAGCAATTAGAAGATTACAGCACAGTAATGAGGGTTGCTAATCACAGGCAGAAGCACAGATTCTACACTTCTCTGCCCTGTCTGTTTGCCCTTTAGTGCCTTTATTTGTCTTTTCTGTTGCCACATGAAGCAGATGCCTCACACCCGCTGTCACGGAGACTTAGAGGCATGGTTCTGTTGCTCTTTTCTGTCCTCCTTCTGTCCTCAGCTGTCAGCAAACTTCCCCTCCACACACATACACACACACATATAAACATGTGTGTCTGTGCAGCTGTTAAATTCCACTCCCCCAGTCACTGTGAAGCACAGCAGCCAGTCTGAGCAGTGATGCAGAGACAGGGGCTTTACTACTGTTTCTGTCATCTGCAACTTTGTTTTGTTTAAAACTATAAAGTCCCCTGATGCTTTTACGCTTTTAACCCCAAAATCGAATTCTGTTATTTAATGAGTGAACTCATTAAAACATCCTTATGTTTACTCCTGTGTGATACTCCATTGAATTGGGTAGACCATTGAAGGTTCTACATAGAGTACTCGGCTTTTAAAAAAGGATCAAAATAGGAGCTGCTAGTATACAGTAGTAACAGCAATAGCTGCATCTATACAATCATTCAGATCAAGACTCGAGGTCTAGCTCTAACAAAACAATTTGCTGGATTTCCTTTTTGGTGCTCTAGACAGTAATAACACATTCACATTTTACAAAAATAAGCTTTAGAATTTGTTCTTGTGAAAAACAAGTTTATCAAACAGAAATTTAATTAAAATTAAGGTTTGTGCTCATTTGATAATTATATTGCAGTCAATTTCAGTACTGATAATGGAAAAGGGTCATAAACTTGTAAAGATTTGACAAATCATGTCTGTCTAATCCAGTGCAACACTGTCTCACCTTTGCTTCCTTAATTCCAGGGCATAATTTGCAGATGGTGGCCACTGCTATGTCCTCTGACACAATTCCATGCCCATCCTCATCTCCCAGAGCAAGCTCTGCTGCTAGCCAATCCCTCCTCAACTTGCTTCCCACGCTTCTCTCTCCTACTCCTCCATCTCCTCCGCTTCCACCAGACAAGGCTCCAGGGTGAGACACCAAATACCGCAAGCCAGTCACCCAGATGTTTGCTACATCAGGCGACAATGCCACCAGGTCCAGGGACTGATAATCATCTCCATGAATGATGGAAAAGGCAGCTTCTTCAGCCAAGTGATCTGATGGGCCATTATGAAGAAAGGTTTCAGTGCTTTTGCCTGTGCGGACCTCTCGGATAGAGGAAATGTCCAGTCGAGCACGGTCTGCATCCTTTTTTGAAGGCTCCCATCGCAGGCAGGCTTGTTCAGGGTCCAAGGTGAAGAAACGGCAATAAATACGCATGTTGGGCCGTACCTTTTTTAGCTCACAGCCACCCTGCATGAAGGCCAAACAGTCAGCTGCACTGCTCACTTTCTTCTCTGATGGCATGCTGCTGAAGGAAACTGTTTTCTTGCGCCCACCGCCAACTTTGGTGACTGAAGGGTCCTACAGGGAAGAGAGCATGAGTCAGGTTCAGTTAAAGTATGATTCTGGAGTCTTAAGTCTTAAACAGAGATAAAGGTACTAAAGAACATTGAAAGACCGTGTATCAAGAGTTTTAAAAGTACTTGGCTGAAAATGTAACTGTGATTTTAGATGCTAATTTAACGTTTTATATACTTACATTTAAAGTTTCCACCTATACGCTGTAATTGGAAGCAAAAATGGCTGACTTAAATGTTTGATTTGAAGAATAGTCTGGAAATCAATCAAGCTACTTTTCACATCAGCCCAGGATAGGTCCCCCTCCCCCGAGTGCTGAACTACTTACACCTCTGCGTGAACAGTGTACAAACCTCAGAAAAGGTTTGTACACTGTTCATGCAGAGGTGTAAGTAGTAGAGGCTTTCTCCCAATCAATCTTGATGTGTGTTGACCACTGTCCTCCTTCAACCTTGATTTTGGACTATGTATTGGTTTGTCTTGTAATAAACCTCCAGCAAACCTCAAATCTCTTTCTAGTCCTGTGAGTTATGCTCCTTTAATACCTCTATGAAAAATGTGCTCTATTTTCTCTTTCATAAGCTCACATACATTGCTGACCCATTCTTTGTTCTACCTCCTGAAGCTGTTGTGTGGTCTTACACTGATGAAAGGCACAGTAGTGTGCAGCAATATCAGCGTGGTTAGGGTTACAAAAAACTCTGTGTCAGCTCTGGTTTAGACTCTTTTACTGCAATGCTAGCATATGCACTTTGCTAAATTGCAAATGTCTGTTTGCATGACTGTTACATGTTATTCATTTGAATGTGCTAAGTAGACTGCATTAATTTTCAAATCATAACCTCACTACCTATACAAAATGAGATAATAAAAATTAGACAATTAAACATTATCACAATTAGAATATCACAATATCAAGAGTACAATATCATCAATTTGTATGTTTGATTATGTAAGATATGCCAGCTCTCCTGTTCTGTATATGTGTAAAATTAATTGGTGAAAAAGTTGTGGTAGCCATAGCTTTTGCCTGATCAGTAATCCAATTAACCAAACATAACTGTCCTTCCAGAAGTTACACTTCAGCAGACAGGAGAAAATTTTCAAAATATTAAAGCCTTCTAGGTCAAAATTAACAAGACAGCAGACTTTCGAGAGGAAACTGTAGCTCCTCAGTCTGTCAAATGTCTCAGTCTGAAACCTGCCTGTTGCTCTGGATAAGGACTGTTCTGCAGAACAACAACTAAAAGAAAGGAGCCAGCAAGGTAGAAAAATACATACATAAATTGTTGGATCTCAATACCATGGACATGAGATGAGCACAGGACTGTAGGTAGACACTGATTCAAATATTCTAAAAATAGAATATCCAGATGTCTTTAGCAAATCTGTCAATCCATTATGCTGGTTTATAAGGGAACATACACAAGAAACTAAATCTCCCAATGCTTGCTTCATTTTCTTTCATTTTTATTAAACATTTTACTTTTTTATTTTTTATTTTATGCACTAAGCCCTGTGTGAAAACTATAAGCCATAAGTAGTGAGGAAGTGGCTAACAGGTTTTGTATTGAAAATGGTGTGAATGGTGGGATGAAAGTTGGCTAAAATAAACAGCTTATTTGTTTATCTATTTATTTATCTATTTATTTAAGTCATAAAATTGTATAAAATATAGAATGAAAAATTATTCTATAAATTATTGCAACAGAAAAACTAAAAGGTTAAACAAGTTACCTGCACAGTGGTTGGTGCTGGGAGATGAATTGGGGTGAAATATAGTCTCATTCTCACAAAAAATATATCACAAAATATATAAAAAGAGAAAGGAGATCTCTAAAGTGGAGAGACTGAGTAAACGAATCATAGGATGCTGTTAGAAAGTAACAACAGGCTCAAATCATGTGCAAAAACAAAACAATAAAGCAGAACAACAAAGCAATTTTCAAGTTAATAATCCTGGCCTCTAGCTGTGGGAAACCACCTTTAATTCTTTTTTTTAAATAACTGCTTGGACCCATGTCTTTAGGAATGTTCAGGATTATCATCTATACCCTAAGACTAGGATAGTTCACACTCACAAATGCAATGGCTTCCCATCCCTCTGCTTCTGAAAACAGACAAATGCAGTCTGTATCATGGCAGAACAGTATAGACAGAAAATGCACAAGGTGGAGCCAGTTTATGGCTATTCTCGGCACATTAATAAGATAAACTATAAATCAATTGTCATGAAAGGTCATGGGAAAACTATTGAGAGAGAACTGTCCTCAGTAGAAATTTGTGAGTAAGCAAAGATCAGAGAAAGATGAAACAGAGGCTGGCTGAGCAATTGGAAATAGAACAGTAACAAAATAATGCAATTAAGTCTGCATTATTCCATGTTCAAACAACTCATTCACCATTCTAGGAACAATGCTGTTGAGACAATAATCCATGACTTCTGTTGATCAAAGAATTATTTTCGTGTGTATTTGTGTGACTAAATACATCCCCCTCTATGGACATCAATTGACCTATGATGGCTATTTATTTTTCAATCTACTAGCTAACACATTGACCCAGTAACCAAAAACCCACCCCATCATCCAGAACCAACATATTTCTACTCATTCCATCACTTTATGGTGCATGTAATCTCTTTTTCCAATGCAGCTTGAATCCAGCTAATGACTGTCCTCTGTAATTAGCACAACCCACAGCATGGCAATACCACAGCTAATCCAAGTCACATGGAGTAACAGTAATTCTATGGTGGCAGTGAACTTGGGTTAGCCTACAATATGTTCAGGTGTTCAGGTGTTCAACTGTGTGACTAAATACAAATGAGATAGATATTCGGACTTGGATCCCTTTGGACACATAGCACCCAATAAAAAATATTTCAGAAGTGAGCAATTTTTATTATGTCTAATATAAATCTTGCAGTTCAAACAATGACCATGTTGATTAACATAGAAGTGCATTGGGTGCATTTAACGTGTTCATTCATTCATCGTCAGTAATTACTTTATCTTAGTTGAAGTCTCTTTCAGTTACGATATTAATTTGTTTATACAAAGTTGGTACAAAGCCAATATTGGCAGCAAGTACTAACAAAAATGATAACTGCTGAGATGGATGGATGGTCAAACTTTATGCAAGTGCAAGTAAGATTGAAGTACCTCAAAAAAACAGTCGCACTCACACCTTTCAGTCACAAAAACATGGACCAAAAATGAAGCAAGGAGCTTTAGTTTACTTGACACTTGTTAATCATGCAGGGCAGAACAAGATAAGCAATTACTTTCACCTACTGCAAAGATATGGAGTTTAAGAAGTTAGGTGAATAGTGCTTGTCAGCAGACCACCCAAGTGTAAAAAAGTATTATAAACAGTTCAAATCAGGAATGCGAACTGATTAAACTGGCTACTTGCATACACTGAAAACACTATACTGCAGAACATGGCAGCGCTAATCAAATAACATGGTTCTTCAGTTACTTGGAACCAAATTGAAAAATCAACAATGGAGCTTTTTGCATTCGTTTCCTACACTTAAATTGTTTTATAATGAAGT
Source organism: Tachysurus fulvidraco (assembly GCF_022655615.1). Lineage (NCBI taxonomy): Eukaryota > Metazoa > Chordata > Actinopteri > Siluriformes > Bagridae > Tachysurus > Tachysurus fulvidraco. The sequence goes on along the minus strand of NC_062523.1, from coordinate 22,509,599 downwards.
AGTAGGTCTAAGAATTATCAGGGCTTAAAGGCCATTCTTTTGAACTAGTTGTGAGACATAGTGGTAAATTTAAGGCCTTGACATCATGAAGTTTCAAAGAAGATGGAAAAGACCTCTTTTGACTAAAAAAGTCTCTAAAAAACACATTAGGGTGATGTTTCACATTAGGGTAAAATAAGATTCCTTACAGCTGACATATTTTATAATGGCCTCACACAAGTGAACATGCAGCACTAATTGCTGCCCATTTCCATAATCAGGGCTCCTCTTTTCACAGTCCTGAATGCATCCTACAGTACATAAGCTACCTACAGAGCTTTCACCAGCCTACATAGACTTTCCACTCAGAAAACAATCGCCCACAATACTGTGCCCTCTTTCAAGAAGTCCTCACTAAGGAAAGAGAGAACTCTGATGTGCTGCTCACTCCATCAACTGCTTACCAAATCCTGATACCAACAGCTGATTTTCAAGCATTATTTACTTTCTAAAAAAGTCCTGTCAGGCTTCTAGAGATTACATGGGTGCCAGAGTGCCTAGTCTTCAAGACAGATGAGAAAGTAAGACAGGGCTTCTTTTGTACTTACACACTATGAGAGGGCTTGAGGGCAATGGAACAATGCTGACTGAAATCAGGATTTTTCTGCTGGTTTCAGATCAGTTCTTCCTCTCAGCATCTTTTGCATTTAAATAGACCAAGCTATTGTAAGCATCAGTGGCTACTTTTAAAGGAATAAGCAGCGGATCTCTGCTGAAAGCTTTAAAATGTTTGTCATTTGCTGCTTTATTGTTCAATTGGCTTTCATTGGTACTGAAAGTATTGACTGTATGTTCTCCATCAAAATTATCCCACAGTAAGCAATATGAACCATATCTATATTGATCATCTATGCAGTTGCTAACTGCCAGTAAAATCAGAACTGATTATTCAGATTAGTCAAAGAATTAGTTAAAATGGCAGCATATGTTTTAACTTGCATTGTTATTGTTGAATACTTATGTAATAAATGTGTAAAGTATATGTATATGTGAAAAATCTGTTCCTGTTAACAATGAAAACCAGTCATTCTCATACCAGCATCTCCTTTCTTCTCACTCTTGAAGTTAGTAAGGCATTTTGTCACGTTACCAAGAAACCAAAATGCATAAACTGCTCTGTACTGAAGACTTTCTCATGCAGGGAAACTTTACAAAATACTCTGACCGCTGACACTGACTGCTTTTAAAAATCTGTTCCTTATTTGTCTTTGATTATGTGGAGTGACCACCATAAAGGTTCATGTGAATAAGCAGTTACTATTGAAACAGTAACGTATTCAAATAAGCACATTATATAAACATTTCATGCATATTACAGCTAGAATATCTATCCAGGCTGATGCACAATTCAACTGTAAAGTTTAATAATGCATAAAGTAACAATGTGTTAATGTTAAGTAAATGCAATAAATAATAGCAGTTATGATACCCTAAATGTAAGGCATTAAAAAATCATTAACTAAAGTTTTGAAAGATATGAGGTTCTCCCAATTTCCTTTTCTTTTTACACAAGCTGTAGTTCAACTGAATTCGAAACTGTCTCTACTTACACTCTTTAACTCAGGTTATCTCTGAGGCTATAGTCTTTTACAGAAAATAGTTCTACAGTATTTGTACTATACATAATTAATAAAAATAAATATGAAAGAATTAGTTCTATTTGTCACATCCAGGGAAGGAAGGAGACGGACCCGTACACAGGATAGCTTCAAATGAATGGGGTTTAATAAATGAAAAAGACAAATACAATAAAATGACGAAGACTAAAATAATACAAACGACAACACTAAACAATGACGAGGGTAACTTAACGTAACTAATGAATCCGCGCTGCCATCGGCAACACAGCTCACATTTATACAACAGACAATGATGACACAATGAGGAACAGGTGTGGAGACAGGGAGGAGCAGACAAAAGCGGGGCAGACACGTGACGAGGAACAATAACAAACACACATGGCCGAACGTCTGAGCTGATCCCTGACACTATTGTATTAGTGCTATACATAATCAATAAAAATAAATCCATATAAATAATAATGAATCAATTCTACAGTATTTGTACCATAGACATGCCTGCCTCATAGTTTTCCATTTTAATATAAAATCTTGGGTAATTAACATATTTTCCATGCTATGGCATTTTGTTATTAAAATGCCTGTTTTTATAGATGTGAACTAGTAAGCCAGGGATTCCGAACTGATTTCTTAATCTTATGCTGTTTCTTCTTTGCCTGTTGCTAAAGGCCATGTATTAAAGTCACCCTTTATTCCTACTCAAAGGAAAGTTTCACTTAAAAAAAAACTCTGTACTCTGTTCATTCAAAGTGATTATTCGCTTTAAAAATAACAGAACAAATATAATTGATACATGAGATTATTTCCACGTTCAAACAAAGGTACCTTTACATTTCTGTTCATATTTCAGAAAGCCTTACTATGACACACTGCATTTATTAATTTCATTTTCTAGTTTTTTTTTATTATTAATTTATGAAGCTAGTATGCTTTTAAAAACTTAAACCCACTTCATTGCTACATTTGCAAAATACTCAGGTTCATTACACTACTCATACATTACATAATGATTCATCTGAGCTTTATTAAATTAATAGTCTGACATGCAAGAAATGTTTTGGAGGATTAAGAGTTCAAAACATCTCCCAGGGCATCACTGAATCCACAGGCTTTGCCTTTCACTTTCCTGCCTTTGAAGGACCACAGGACACATCCTTTATTCTGCAGGGGAGCCTTATCCACTGTACGTATGAACTGGGGGAATCAGTATAATTACACTGTTTAAAGACGCCCTTGGATGCTTTACAAACCCCCACTGACTCTGAGTGGCACAGACTGAACAACAGTTTGTCATTAAGTAAACAATAACAGTAAAAAAAAACCCTCTAAACATCACAAAGCATTTATGGAGAATTAATTAAATATAATTTATGTAAATTTAAAAAATAATAAAATATTTCATTTTAATTTATTTAGTTGTCTGAATGCAGTATGTGGGAATAAATGGCACATAAATGAAAAAAGGTTGGAAAAAAGGTTACTAAGGTTAAACCTTTACCTTTAGTATGCATATTTTACCTAGACATGTGCACACAGTGTTTCTTTTAAGCTTGACTCTAAAAGGAAATTATAGTCCAAACAACTTTAAAACCTATTTTAGATGCACACTTTTTAAATATCCACCTTTCACCATGAAAGATAAAAATAAGGAAAACATTCAAGATGGGGAAAACAGCTCAAATGTTTAAAAAGGATTATATGAAAGAAAAATTATATACATATAAAGAAGAAAAATTAAACCTGCTTCCTTTAAGTACACAGTGTACAACTGAATGTAAGATTGTTTGGGCTGGCATTTCATTTGTTTTGCAGAGCATTGCTTCAAATTGGACTATATTATTACAAATGGAGCTCATCTAAGCTGCCTAGCAACGAGGCATGAAGGGCAAATGTCCAGGAAATAAAATATTAACAGCAGCATTTTCTATTATCTCAACAACAACAAAAAAGCCTTCCAGACCCCATTCAATCTATACCTGGGCCAAGATTTTATTTATTTAAGATTAAGTGAGTCAGGTTGAAATAGGATGTAGACAAGGCTATGGTTTTTTTTTTTATTTTAGCAGGCACAGAGGTCCAAGGACTCCTTGACTGAATTTACAGAGTACAGTTACTAATCTCTATTCCACTGGGCACCTCCAGCACCAAGGAGCTGCTTTAAACAAATTGTTAATTAGCAAAAGCTCATTCCTGACATTGTGGTAATTACAGAAGGCAACACAACATAGGGAAGGTGAGAAAGGATGAGGCATAGCATGGGACCTGCTCGTAGACAGAAGAACGTTTGTCACAATTATATCCTGTTTTGGGAGATTTATTTGCTGGTAATATGCTCAGTGGCTATGTATCAGAGCAAGTGAAGAACTGAGCTTTTCACAGCATGCCAAGCTTGGCAGTGAGGCCACTAATATCAAGTGAGAGAAAGGGTTTGAGATTTTCTAACTGATATATAGGTTTGAGGATTAAAGGGATTGCTCAGTGTATCCGTGGTGAAGCTAAATCAGGAAAACTCAGGTACTCGTATTGCTACTACTCAACAGCTCCACGCTCAAAGCAAGAAAACACAGACCAGGGCTGCTCGTAACGGGTTTATCAGAACAAGCCATGCTTGAAGTGAAAACAGTGGCCTTTTCTTTTTCTACAAAAAAAAAACAGTGATAATTCTGTTGCTGAAAACTCAGATAAAAAATATTAAACTCATTCCAATATTGAAAAGCAAATGATACCTAGATACTAATTCAGCTTTCAGTTCATTTTGAAAAGGTAAACTAATTGAGTCATGTTGCACATTATGCCACTATACACTCTGGACATTCTCTTATCTGCACATGCACAATTTTGGAGAAAGCTGTTTAATTCCCATGAATTGAATATGAGTAAAGCTATCATAGAAAGTAATTACACGTGTCTTCATTGTGAACACATGTGTTTAAATGTAGCATCCTGTGCTTGCAATTACACCAATACAAGTAAAAGTATGAAAAGTTCTATCACAAATTAAAAAAGAAACATAAAAAGCATTTTTGCCCTCAATAATCACAAAAAAAACTCCTGATCGCCAAATAACAAATCCTGCAGGGAATGAACAGCCTGCTTTATCCCTAGCATAGGATTGGCATACACAATGAACAAATAGACAGAAATCTATTTTAATGTATTAGGCTTATGATTATTAAGTAATACTATTGTTAATGCTCCAATGTTTGCAAGGCAGAAATACACTTTAACACACGGGTGTAATTCTAGTCCATCACAGGACACCATGTACACATTCATTTACATCAAGAGGCAAATTATTGATGCCAATCTACCTATCTGTATGGCTGCGTCTGTAATGTTTTAGCCATTGCATAACATTTATTTGGTCAAATCATTTCAAAGACAGAGAAAGAATTTGGTCTGGTGTTCAATTTAATATGGAATTAAAGCTTTCACAATTTGGAAACCAAAACTACCAAAGCTAACATAATCCACACACATTGTGAGCTGCCTTTTAGGGAAATTGGCAAAACCGATCAGCTCAACTTCTAAACAGCTTCTACCAATAAAAGTTTATTTCCATTATAAAAAACATGGCAACTATGATACAAAGATTTATTGTGGCATACAGTAATTAATCACAGTATGAGTATTATATCATCACATTATTCAGCCCTAAGCTAAAGGCAGCAATGACAAAGGAATTGTTCCTGGGACAACATGAGAAAAAGCTTGAAGAGGAACCAGACTGTTTTGGGTGATACCGGATAGCAGGATTAAATATCATTACAATGTACAGTTGTATAGAGAAACAGAAAATGTGTTCAACAAACATGTCCTGGAATGTTTAGTATTTTGAATAGATTATAGAATATGTACTGTATAGAGAATCAGGTGTACATGTGAATAGGTTCCCAGATGGATCATCGCCTACCTTTATATAAATTCGAACACTGTGCACCTTTTTCTCATATCCTTTGTTACATTTCAAATCCCATGTGTGAGTCGAGAGCCAAAACAACAAAAAAAACTGGTCTCATTGTCCAGTTATTTACAGACTACATGGCATATGGAGGCTAAAATGCTGTTGGAAAGTGATCAGAGATCTAAGGAAACTTGCTCAAAGGGTTGCTTATAAAGATTTTTATGATTTCTGCCTGTTCTGACACCCTTAATGGTTCACAGAGACATTTATTTATGCCTGTTTTACACATTTAAAGATAAAAAAAACCCAACAGTGAGTTCATTAATGAGTTAATATCCATAAGAATGAATGAAACTACATACATTTTATGTAGCAATTCAGCTTTTAACAATGATGAGGGTATGACAGTTTCTGACAGCTCCATAATGACTATTGAACTAATACTGACTGCAGCCGATTAAAAGGCATGAAATCACCACTATAAACATGCCAGGCAATTTATGAATTCAACTCAACATTTTGCTTAAAACAAATAATTTATTCCCTGCATAGGCACTGGGAAATAACAGACAAATCTCCAGGATTAATTCCTCTCAGAGTTGCCATGTGTTTTTATTTACTCTGAAGCTGTATTAAAACCTGATTGTGGATAATCACTCAAAACCAGGTGTCTGTGTTAACCTTTTGTGCCATCTGTGTGCCTATTACGCTTAATACACTCTAGTAAAGCACATCAAAGTTAGTTTAGTAAAAACCGACACCTTTAAATTTGCAATTTGTGAATATAATTATAGCAGGAAAAGCAGCTGATCTTCCTCCCATGCACAAAACACAAGGGATTTGGGCCTGACTCCCACATACTAAGTGAAGGTCATACTGATTCCAGCTGAAAACACTGAACATGAACCAGGGAAACTAAAATGTGATTTGATATTGAAACTAGACCTTAATCCAAAATCTGATTTAAAAAACTACCCTGCGAGAACAAAAGGATCAAATTAGTGGTGCGGCTTCAAAATCCCTTTATCCTCATTTTTCACAACTAACTAGAGATTGACAGATAAACAGAAAATAAGACAGAGAAGTAAAACAGAATGAGGGATGGCGTGAGAGAAGTTAGACATAATGAAATGAAATCAATAGACATGTTGCCTAAGCATAAAGCTTTTATCACTTGAACAATTGATATTTTAATTGCGTTTGCAGAAGAAAACAAAACAAGCATTAAGCCATAAATAATCTGAGAAAGAACAGGAAGCAGTCACTAAGGACAGTGAGCATGGGACTAGCAGAAGAGAGCAAAGAGGGGGAAGAGAGAGAGAGAGAGAGAGAGAGAGAGAGAGAGAGAGAGAGAGAGAGAGAGAGAGAGAGAGAGAGAGAGAGGCACAGAGGGAGTATAAGAGAACAGTAACAGTGAAGAAGTGTGTTTGAATGTCTATGTTTGTATGTCTGTGTAATAATGCTATGGTAACATAACCCTACAAATCTGAGGAAAACAAACTTCACCACATCACCCCAAGTGAGTTTTTAGGCCGATGGAACTCGCAAGTTTATATTTTGATAGAGACTCTGTATGGAAAAGGTCTGTAAATTGGTATGATAAGGCATGTTCTAAATGTTAGAAATGTAAATAATTGGTTTATATAAATGCACATTAATGCACAACAGCAAGTTTGTACATATACATATGTACACACATGTGTGTGTGTGTGTGTGTGTGTGTGTGTGTGTGTGTGTGTGTGTGTGTGTGTGTGTGTGTGTGTGTGTGTGCGTGCGTGCGTGCATGAGTGTGTGTGGTGTTTCCTGAGGCCCATAGAGAGCTTAGCTAAGCCAGAGTTGGCCTCAGAAGGACAACACAGAGGATTCACACACTCCAGTGGGCTCCAGCAGGGGGCTGGAATGGGGGCAGCTCCGTGACTAAGAGCTCACACACACAGAACCAACACATCAGCAGCCTTCGTCAGGCCTGCAGGATCTGCTGCTGAAATTGGCCAAAATGAAGTGAGCAATCACATCTACCCTCCTGCTGTGAGACGGAATTACATTGAACAAATGAGGAAGCTGTTACGACTCTCCAGTTAGCCAACACATGAAACAGCACACTATGAAAAGAAGACTATGGACTATGAGGCACTGTTGAGGTCTTAGTTCTTTCTCATCGTTCTGAATATTAAGTAAATGTGCTAGAAAAAAACGGTAAGTCTTAAATAATAAAGCACAGCATTATTTGATACACCCATACAGTATATATCCAGTATCAACCTGATCACTAATTTATACATGACCCCAAACCTGCACAGAAGAGTAAAAGCAAGACAATAAACCATAGCCAGTAGGCCACCCCCACTAACTGATATGCTGATATATGTATACAGATGGAAAGGTAGAGAGGGGGATTAGCAGGGATGGAGAGAGAAAATAGAGGCATAATGAGATCAGTCTACTTTCTCTGAGGTAATTTTCAGGAGTGTAGTTAAAGGCAGAAAGAGCAGACGTAAGTGTGGTACACACGGATATATAACCATTAGAACCCCCCCACACACACACGCACACACACACTCATACCCAACTGTGTGAACTGCACTGGTCTGTACAAATCAAATCATTCACTCAATTGCTGCTCAAATACCTCATCAAACTGTTGTTTTCACATATGTGTATATACTGTATGTTTCCTTGAACCCTCTTGTCTGTTTGCACTGACCTTTGTCTCGCACTGTTTCACACAATGCACTGAATGCGGCAAGGACAACTTACTTTAAGTCTTTAGCTCTGTGTGTTGTTTTGTGTGTTGTTTTATGTAGCTCTGTTTTGCTTTATTTAGCACTATGGTCCCGGAGAAACACTGTTTCATTTTACTTTGTACTGCGTCAGTTATATATGGTTGAAATGGCAATAAATGCTACTTTACTTGACTTTGACTTGAACTTTGACAGATAAGATGAAGAATTTTTATAGCTCTTAAAAGTATTTTATTAGCTCGTTATTTATTTAAAATGTACTAAATGAAACAGTCCTGTACAGTCACAATCATAGGTTACACAGCAAAGCATACTTCCTTATTATTCCTTTGTATTCAGACCTTAAGATGACGTCTATATGTTATGCGCTACAAGTACCCTTAAACGTATAATTTAAATACTTATATACTAATTTATTGTATATACCTTATCATTTCTAAGTCAAATTTATATTTATTGCTTTGGGTATGTTACAATGTCTAAATAATAGCTTAGAGGTTAAAATGTAAGACTACTAATTCGAAAGTCTTAAGCTGGCCCTCGAGAAAGGCCCTTACCCCACAGTTGTAAAAAAAAAATTTGAAAAATTTAAGTCTCTGTGGATGAGGCCATCTTCCAAATAGCATTAAATGTAAATAATTACATGTGGCTTGAATGTTGGTACCAGATGGGTTGGTTTGAGTATTTCTGAAGCTGCTGATTTCCTGGGATTTTTACACATACAGTAACAGTTTCTGAACGTGGATATTGAATGTATAATTACTGTAACTGTTGTTCTGTGAATCACTGTTAAGGTGTGGTAATAATCACCTGCATACCTTCTTTAGAGCATGTACATGCATGTTGAGACCTTCAATAAAGTTCATCACAGAGTAATGTGTGATACCAAACCTTCACGCCTAGTCAGTAACCAGTCCCTAAACTACCTGGCCGTGACAATCATCTGGATGACGGCAACAATTTAACAAAAGAAACAGGACTTTAAAACTAGTCATCATGATGCTCAAAGATGATGAATCGAATGACATTGGGAAACTTACTGATGATGCACCTACTGATGATGTTCATGGAGGTGACGAGACACTCCCTGTAAAAGGGCATGCCAGATTTTATGTACCTTTTTACACACCATGTATTAGCTTTGTGTTTGATTTATTTTAATGTCTCAGCTTGATGTCTTTAATACTAAATATTCCTGTTCCTCATTGTGACAAACAACATCAGCAGGCTCCAGAAACAATCCTACAATCTTAAAACCAGCCTTTTTTCCCTCTCTAGTGCATATATTAAAGAAGAAGCCACATATATTCAATCAAAGATATGCATATATGGAACTGTTTACTGTTAATAGTGATTTATACTGTAGGACATTCAAAATGTTATGCATCGGTCTACTGTGTGTGTGTGTGTGTGTGCGTGTGTGTGTGTGTCTGTGTGTGCCTGTGTGTGTCTGTGGGCATGTTTTTTATCATGTCGAGGACCAAATGTCTTCTCAAGGATATTAATAATCTGACAATGTTGACCTTGTGGGGACATCTGGCTTTGAGGGAAACCTTTTTTTTTCATGTGTGCATATATCTCACAGCTTACTGCATATGCTTCTGCATAACCACAGGCTGATCAGAGTACACATGCTGACCCCCGTCCACTGCCGAAATCAGAAATGCTCACCCTGGAGCAATGGAAAAAGGTAGCCTGGCCTGATGAATCACGTTTTATTTTACATCACGTGGATGGTCGAGTGTGTGTATGTGTATGTGTTGCTTACCAGGGAAAGAGATGACTCCAGTATGTACTGTACTATTGCAAGCAGGTGGAGTCTGTGCAATGCCCTGGCCAATGCTCTTCTGAGAAACCTTGGAACCTGACATTGATATTGATGTTACGTTGACAAATACCACCTACCTAAACATTGTTACAGTTTAAGAACACTCCTAAATGGTGACAGTATTTCCTCAATCTGATTAAGCAGCTTTGGGATGTGCTCTACAAACAAGTCTGATCCACATTGAAGTCTGTGCCTCCACAATATTAGACAGAATTTTAAATCTTATAATATCCCATAAAAAGGATTTATGCTATGGCTGATCAGTTTGTGTGTGCTTTTGAGTGTGTACGTATACGTGCTGTATGTATGAGTAAAAGTATGCTGTCTGTGAGATGTGGCAGCTACCTGTAAGAATACACAAGCACAACCTGACACACACAACACACACATCATACACCACCCACTATTATTATTATTATTATTATTATTATTATTATTATTATTATTATTATTATTATTATTATTATTATTATTATTTTTATTGTGCCATTTTTTGTGTGCATGGACACTGGAGTGAATGTCATGCTGAGAGAAAATCTCATACTAACCATGCAGTGTATGTTTACATATTATAATCTGCTTATTAACATACAGGAGACCCAGCTACGGGCCTGCCTCCCTTACTGCCTCGCTCTCTCTCCTCTGGGAAATGACTTCTTCTGTGAATATCACACACAGTCACCTAGGAGTATGAAAATACAGTGAAATTCAGATGTACCTCAAAAACGTGTCATGTACCCCATTTGCATGGAAAAAGAACACAAACGTACACAAACAGTCACAGACAGATGGTGAGACATTATAATACAAAAGCCAAACACATACCCATTCTGCATGTGAGGTCAAAATGTATCCCAACCAAAATTTTGACTCAATATCCCATTTCACAAACATGCATAGTGATTATGTCATATTGCATCGTGTGCACACAACCATTGTTTAAACATGCCATATGTCCAGTGTTCACATACTCAATCAAAAAAAAAAAACACACACAATGACACTTTAATAAACAATCCCATTCCCACACACTCTAAAATGTGCATTCTTGGAACAAATACAAATAAAGTATAATCATGTTTTATTTACAGAAACCACTCAGTCTCACACACACACACACACACACACACACACACACACACACACACACACACACACACACACACACACACACACACACACATACACACACACACACACACACACACACCCCTACAGTGTACATGTTTAAAACACTGCGGTCCATGTCACTATATATTCATCACAATATCACATGCGCAGCGCACAACCTCAAACTCTCACTCCCACATACAGACATACACCATGAAGCACTCACACACCCACACACACTCCAAACTCTCCGAACACACACACACACACACCAATCCAGAGGAAATCAAAAGATGCTCTAAGGATGTATTTAATAAAAAGCCATTCTTAAACAGATGCTCAAAAGCTAAAATATGGACATGTGCTGCTACTAATAGCTTGATTTATAGACTACTGTATATACATTGTGTGCCTGTGCAAATGTATATGTGGGTGTGAGTGTGTTTGATGTTCAGAGAACAACATGAAACTGTTAAGGGATCCTGTATTGAGTCCCTAAATCGTTGGCTCTATTTTTGTTCAAGCGCAAGTGTAATTTAATGGTAATACTGCCAGAGAAAATGATCAGCAGTGTAAAAGCCACTTTAATCCACATACAGCATATTAACACCTATGGACATTTTGGCTCAAAAGCAACAGTTAAAAGATATATTCCTGACCTGACGTGAAGCCTTAGACATTCGTTCCTATTTCTTTCAACTCTGTTAAGTCAAGCTATCCTACACTACTAACTTAATACAACAACTATTTTTTCCATAACAAATAAAAAGTCACATATGTAAAAGAACTAACAGACAAATGCATGAGCCATAAAACACATGCTGTATGTTTCTAGCTCGAAAACATCACCATTGAAGTGTAAGTAAAAACTGACCGCATAGTAGAAGTCCCATGGGTCCCATCAGAACAAATCATGGCAGCTGGTGGTTTTAACTTTTGTGTGTGTGTGGGAGTGGGATGAATCTCATGGGACAAAGAAAGGCTGTGTTAATTAACAAGAAGGTACTGTATACTGGACACAGCCAGGTCCTTAAGCAGCATTAAGTGATCAGATTACTGTTTTCATTCATTTCATTCGTTCAGTCAGGGTCACTGCGATTTAAATTACTCATTTCTTTATAGTGGGAGAGATTGGTCAGATGTGAGAAAGTGGAATTGGTCAAATATTTTGTGAAATATTCTACTTCCCGAGTTTGGTCAGACATTCTATGTGAAAGAGTGTATTTGATCAAATGATACAGCAGATGGAGGGATTCTTCAAATGTACTGTGGCATAGGAAAGTATTGGTCAAGTGATCTACAGAAGAGGACAGGATTAGTCAAAAATTCTGTGTTAGAATAGAGGATGGGTCAAGCAATCTACAGCATAGTTCAGGACTGGTTGAGTGATCTATAGCAGAGAACAGGATTTGTCAATGCAGCAAAAGACAAGACTATTCAAGTGATCTACATCAGAGGATGGGATTGGTCAATACAGCAGAGAACATGATTGGTCAGTACATCAGTAGAAGGAATTGGACAAGTAATCAAGAATATAGAGTGGGATTGGACAAAGGTTCTACAGAAGCAGGTGGGATTAGTCATAGGTCCTACAGCACATTGGATTGCTGAAATATTCTGTGAGAGAGGGCAGGATTAGTCACAAATTCTACATGAATCTCCCTCTCCGACAGAATTTTTAACCATTTAAACTAGCTCATGTAGAATGTTTGACCTGTCCAAACAGAGGTTTGGTCAAAGGTTCTCCTGGACATTTCATGACAGACACTGATGTTATATGGCATTGGTTGGGTCAGCCTAATAAGGCTTGAAAAGTCTGATGCTACCCAAATACTCACACCTAAATTCTGATCCTATATTTTGGCCTGTTTGCTATACTACAACAATCTAGAGCTCAACATACAACCCCCCAGCATGGAATTAAAACTAGTTATTTACATTTATAGCATTTGGTAGACAATCTACTGTTCTACTGTGCAACTTACCACATGGTAAGACTTATATCAAATACAGCATCACCCATATCAGTAATAATTGTCTGCTTGAAATAGTTATCACATTGTAAGTATTTATGAGTTGCATGTTTCAATTGCAAATCTGTAGGTCTGAAAGGTCCAAGGCTTTGTTCACGACCAGCAAATTGTGCCAAAATATAATCTGATACACACTTCCCATAAAACTCCAATCACACACACAACACACATATATGCACAGAACACCAGTAAATCACACACATATACATACACATATTAAACCCCTTATTAACTGCAGAAATACACAAGTACAAACCCCAGAAATCCTTTGACTTTACATGGTAAAGTTGATGCATACCTTAGACAGGCTGTAGCATTTTTTTGTCAATTGAAAGGCACCATCGCGTTTCCAAAAGCAGAAGCAATTCCAACCAAGAGATAAATATGCCAGTCAACTGAATAGGCTTTGTTTCCTCCTTCCAATCGTTCAACAGCAGCGTTAGACCTTTCTCACATTCCTGCCTGTAAAGATCTACCATAAAGGCTTACCATAAACCTCTCTGTCAAATCTTCCTGCTATAAAATCCCTATAGCAGGAGGCTTAGTTCTCCTTTCTGACACTCTGCTCCCAGCCTCAAAAGCAGAACTATTTATAAGATAATTGTAGCAAACTATAAAATATTTTTTTTGCTTGATATAAAGCATTATTTTAGGACTGCCAAAATATAAGGTGAAAGGTCAAGAATTGTGGGTACTGGACCCAGGCATTACACAAGACAAGCAGATGATCTATTAAGCAGGGCTATAATGGTATGAGGACAGAAATCTTGTCAATGCACAAAATCAATTGAATTAGATCAACTGAATCAACTGAATCATTGAAGTGGTGGAAATATGCTTTATAATGTAGGGGTACATAATGTCAAAAGTTGAATATCAGTGATGTATTTCAGACAACTTCTAAAAACATACAGTACTGTATGTGGTAGCTAGAGCATGATGTGTTTTGGAGACAAAAAGGATTGCCCTCACCTACTCACTGTAGTAGCTGTCATATGATTACAAACAATTAATTAATGGGTCATGGTAATGGCTAAAACAAAAGAAAAAATAGAGGAATGATAGCCAGTAACTTATGCTACATGAAAGTACATGAATAAGGTAACAATACGCCAAAGTTAGCAAAATCACAAACTGGAACATACTATTAAATCCGCTGATGTTGTAATGCATACAAATTCATATACAATTAAACATGACTCGGTAACAATGAAAAACCAAATACGTGATACAGACCGAAGATATCAGCAAAAGTAGCTTGAGAAGCATTTACATTTTTGGCTCTTTATTTTTCGGGACAATAAACAATGAAAAATTTACAGTAGAAGCAACTCTATGTGCTACTAAAAGCCAACTAGAAAAAACACAGTGTGAGTATAGGGTCAGCCAAATACAGTAGAGAACATCCATCCATTTTCAATAACACTTATCCTACACAGAGTCAATAGAAATCTGGAGAGGACTTATGGAATAAAAACACTGTCAATAATAATCGTACGTAATTCAAAGCATTTGTGTGTAAATTTTTATTTTGCGGAGTTGGATCCCAAAATTTACGGCCACAACAGTTTACAGATACAAGATTTTGTGTGTTTGTTCAAATACAACTCCAAAATGTACGACTATGACAGTTTACACACACAACGCTTGTTTTCACAACACCTCTTTTTCACACACGAAAACGGTCTGCGAAACAACTGTCAAAAATACGTCATCACGTTCACAGGCATTACTATCCGAGGAAAGATGAATCGATTCCACGTAGTGCGCGTGCGCCCCGCCCTCTTTTATACCATTGGCGCCGAAATGGCGGATCAGCAGCGTCGCCTCAGGTAAGTTGGTTTTTCCTTCCATATTTGGACATGTTTAAGGGTTAGTTATCACTAATAACAGAGAGGAGTAATATTACAGATATAGGTTAACTATAGTAAGTAAGATTAGCTCTCAGAGTAAGGTTACATTAGGTGCTTAAAGATTACAGCTGTTTAGGAGGTCATCACTGCAGTCTGTAGCGTGATGAGATAGGCCTACATAAAAGACACACACACACACACACACACCTCACGCCTAGCCATTTCCTGCTGCACTGACTGCCCATTTGACTTGGACCTTCTTTCTTGTGCTGACTGTCCACTGATATTGGACTGGTTCCCCATTTTCTGATGTCCAACACTTAAGGTGTTGGTCAACATCGACACCAGATTCTGGGCTGAGTGCAAGATGTCACCTAATGGAACCTGATAAACAATAAAATTTGACTTTAACACTTAAGCAGTGAACACATATTGCATGACCTGTGTATTCCAGTGCATGTACACAGCTGTTAGTAAGTTAACACTTAAAATTGCTAATTCTTTTATGTAGGCCTATCTCATCACGCTACAGACTGCAGTGATGACCTCCTAAACAGCTGTATTCTTTAAGCACCTAATGTAACCTTACTCTGAGAGCTAATCTTACTTACTATAGTTAACCTATATCTGTAATATTACTCCTCTCTGTTATTAGTGATAACTAACCCTTAAACATTAGTGATAACTAACCCTTAACCCTTAGTTGGAAAAACCAACTTACCTGAGACGATGAGTAGTGTTGTAATGTAACGGAGTAAAAATACTTTGTTACTGTACTTAAGTAGAAATGTCACATATCTGTACTTTACTTCGCTATTTAAATTTATGTCAACTTTCACTTTTACTCCACTACATTTCCTAGGTAAAATGTATACTTTTACTCCGTTATACTTCCACTAAGCATCTTCGTTACTACAAAATAAAATCAGAAGAAATGTGTGTGACTGCAATAAGGGAGGTTTGGTGAATCACTGCTCCTAGAGTGCATTACGCTCCGCACGCTGTACGGAGAAGCACAGGTACGCGCAGCGTGCACGCGCAGTCAGAGCTGGGGGCGTTTATCTATAACATTAATCGGAAAGCTGCAAATACAGCAACCAAAAGCAGTGAAATTTCACTATTCTTATTACCAGAGTTGTAGCACAAACAAAAAATTAATGCAAACAATCCATACAATACTAAATAAAAATAATATTTATTGATTTGGTCTTTGTGAATATTAGTTTATTAATGACTGCATTGGACACACTGTTTGTAGAGAATACACACATACATGAACTGATCTGATTCAAGACTGGCATCATTACATCATGCATAAAGTTTTGGTGTCCACTTTTGCCATTTAATAATACCATAACTTTTGGCTTACTATGTAGTCATATAATATATAATATAAAACTCTTCTTGTTTTAAATTCTCACTGAGGGCTAAAACCCCTAAAGATGAAACCCTAGAACCGTCCCTGCTCTTATGCCTACCGAAAATCACTGAAATTTTACTTTTTACTTTTACTTCAAATACTTAAGTACATTAAATATCAGAAAATGAATTTTGATACTTAAGTACAGTAAATATCAGATACTTTAAGACTTTTACTTGAGTAATATTCTAAAAGTTGACTTTCACTTCTAACAAAGTCTTTTTCTAGTACGATACTTGTACTTTTACTCAAGTAATGCTTTCTACTACTTTATACAACACTGACGATGAGTGAGCGCTTGGCTGCTGTTCCACCATTTCGGCGCCAGTGGTTTAAAAGAGGGCGGTGCGAATGCGCACTTCGTGGAATCGATTCATCTTCCCTCAGATAGTAATGCCTGTGAACGTGATGACGTATTTTTGACAGTTGTTTCGCAGACTGTTTTCGTGTGTAAAAAAGAGGTGTTGTGAAAACAAGCGTTGTGTCTGTAAACTGTCATAGTCGTACATTTTGGAGTTGTATTTGAACAAACACACAAAATCTCGTATCTGTAAACTGTCGTGGCCGTAGACTTTGGGATCCAACTCCGCAAAATTAAAATTTACACACAAATGCTTTGAATTACGTACGATTATTATTGACAGTGTTTTTATTCCATAAGGACTCGGGACAGAAGGCAGGAAACATGCTGGACAGGGTACCAATACATCACACAGCATAATTACACACACACATATGGACAGTTTACAGTTATAACGCATGTCTATGGCCTGGGGGGAGGACACTAATGAACCCAGAGGAAACCCCAGAATCACAGGTAGAACATGCAAACTCCACACACAGAGCAAAGACAGGAATCAAACTCCGAAGCCCCGGAGATGCGAGGAAAATATGCTACCCAACAAGGCACCATAAACCCTGCATCATCCTAGATTAAGGCATCGGTCTCACTATAGGAGCAGCCTATATCCACTGAGAGGCTAAGTATGTATTTCTCTTTGAGGATTTATTAACAGAACGTAACAAATAAATGCACGCATATAACAACTACAATAGGATAAATGGTCAATAGAAAGTCAGCACCCCCTCTGTACTCAGTAATTAAACAGGAAATACACTCACTCTCTCACTCATTTTCCACCTCGGGTCACGGGGAGACTGTGCCTATCTGAGGCGTCATCGGGCATCAAGGAAGGATACACCCTGGACGGAGTGCCAACCCAACACAGGGCACACACACACTCCCATTCACTCACGCAATCACAAACTACGGACAATTTTCCAGAGATGCCAATCAACCTACCATGCATGTCTTTGGACCAGGGGGGGAAACCGGAGTACCGGGAGGAAACCCCCGAGGCACGGGGAGAACATGCAAACTCCACACACACAAGGCGGAGGCAGGAATCGAACCCCCAACCCTGGAGGTGTGAGGCAAACGTGCTAACCACTAAGCCACTGTGCCCCCCCCCCCCATAGCAAATACAATCAAATATATATATACCCACCTGCACCACCCAAGTGACCAAATCCAGAAATAGACTTACACTTTATTTTTTCAATTATCAGAGTTCTGATTCCTACTGATTGTAGGAATACTCACAGCCTTCACAGCCTTCTGCATAACCAAGTTAAAGCAAAATTAACATAAGAGGCACAACAAAGCTTGATTTTTTTTTATAAGTAAAACCTGTGTTGTATCTGTCAACATCCCAAGGTTTCAGGACATAAAACCATAAATCAGTATAGGATATAGAGCAAATCCTGTCTAAGAGTGATTCATAAATCATGTATGCATTCCTGCAAACTATTAGTCTTAGTTATTGAAAGGTGTGCGGCTTTATACCATGATGTTCACTTTTTTAGCCCAAAATCTCTCACTAATTCATACTGCTGATTTACAGATGCACAGCGCCAATCCCAAGTGGCCACACTCCTGCCTAATTAAGTGCTTTCCCTCCTCTCACATACAAATAATTCCGTTCAAAGCTGAAGGGCATGATAATTAGCTGATGAGTTCTGGCGGGGTATATTAACAAGGAAAAACACTGTTCTGTGTGGGCCTGGAGTTGAGTACTCCTGTATCTAATATTTAAATGCAAAAAAGTTACAAGATGAAGTGTCTTGAAAAACAAAAGTTACTTACTTTACTATTTAAAAAAACTAATTGCATTCTGTGTTTCATATATTTACACCTTAAATACTTTACTGTTTTGCTTTCCCCTCTCATCATCAGGCAGGTGCACATGATCCTGAAAAATGAGCCAAAAGGAAAACAAAAACAAAAACTTACAGCCATGTATGAGAAGAAACTGGATTCTAAATAGTTCTATACAGTATAAGGCAATGACGCTGTTAAGGAAGCCTGAAATATATACAACGATTAAGGCAGGACAGAATATGCTGCTAATCAACCATTCGAAAATAATCAACAACAGAGTTGCTTGATGTGATCTGACTGAATGTGACTGTTTTCCTTTAAAAGCACATGCAGGAAGGCTTCTTCCTCTCAAACCACACTAATTTGCCAATGATTACACTTCTTTACTTCATGGCATCATGTTTTTCACCCAGTTATAATTTGGTGTAATATAGTGGAATAGCTGTGAAACAAGAAGACTTGTGTTATAGCAACTTTAAACAAATCTGTTTTCAGCCTCTTTCATTTTCTCTTGAACATAACATGATCTAAAAAAAATAAAAACATGATTAAAAAAAACTTTACTTCACAGAAAAACCGGAAATCTCATACAGCTCTGCGAGTTTGACTTTCCTGTGACAGAAAACCACATGATATACCTATTTCATATCTTCAAACAGCATTGACAGTTATGATCGGTTTTCTTTCAGGTAAAAAAAAAAAATTAATTAAAAAACAGTATATTGTTTAATCCACTAATATATTAGTAATGTGGAACGGCGGCTATACATGTTCCTGTGAATTACACGATATGTCTCACAGGATAACAAATTAGAACAACCACATAAACCTGTGTGTTGCAGTCTGCACAAGTGTCTGATCCACTCTTAAAGAAAATACATCAACATCACAAATTCAATGGCACTAAATATACATGTTCATGTAAAGAGTGACATTAATCAAATTGTAATATGCTACAGACTAATACAACTTATAGGGAATAAGTTCTTGGGAATCACTTTCTGACCTCTATGATACTAAAATGATTTGTTTTTCTCTGTCTCTGCTTGTCTCTCTCTCTCTCTCTCTCTCTCTCTCTCTCTCTCTCTCTCTCTCTCTCTCTCTCACACACACACACGCACACACACACACACACGCACACACACACTTGCACATGGGGCCATGCAAAGGCACACATACAAATGCAGTTGGTGGCAGACCCACATGGTGAGGTAATGAGGGCTTGAGCTCAAGTCTGCAGGAGACAAACTTTCATCTGTGCACTGTGGTAATGGTCTCCTTGGCAACGGGGGCCACCACACTCAGGATCCCAAATGCTCCCATTCACCTTGTGCACCACATACACCTTTTTTTTCAATCCAAATATACAATTTGTCTTCAACAAGCTGTCAAAATGTCCTTACAACAACAGTGTCCACACTCATAACCCTGAAGGGTTTATAAGTTCAAGAGTACCATTTAACTGACACTTTGCAATTACCACAAATGTCCTGGAATCATAACACACATCAACTGTATATATAAGCACTATGGGTTCACCTCATAAAAGCTCTTGTAAACTCATCATCATCCAACAAGTTTCATAACACTCAGAAAAGACATTCGTACATTCGACTCAGGCATTAAATTATCGGAACATTTTCAGGTTCACCAGCGACATTTGTTTTTTATGTTTCTTAGCAATTACATCAGAGAATATCACTACAAAACCACTGAGTAATAAAAAAGAGTTTTAAACTGACAGTCTTTCCTTTTCAGTGCTTTTTAATTTCTTTGCTTTTGTGGCAAATCTAGAAAGAAAAAATTAAAATCAAGTTACCATCAAATGCGTCTACTCCTTCACTGCCTCACAGACAAAGGTTTTCAAGGATATATGTGTCTGGAAGATTTCACACTAGCACAAAGTTCTCAAGAAATATGAGTATTGTCAAAGCTGTCTATATATATATTTGTTTTGCGATGATGTAAGATGAACACAAATGCACCGGGGTTCAAAAGAACCACGTGAGTCTGAAACCGCATCACACTCTGTGAAAACCACCTCTGTCTGATTAAGACCTCTGATCCATATAAGCTGTAGATTTCAGAGGAAAATCTTCAGCTCTTTGAGAAAGTAAATGTAGCTCAATCCTGTATTTAAACTCTTTTTCAAAGCACATCATCAAATCTTACAGGCCACCTGAAGATATTTCATCAAATTTGGACCATGTGCCTATATTCTAACAGTGTGTCCGTGTAACATTGTTATATATAAAAGTTACAGCAATAGCAGAATTATTAAAACACTCACTCTCTATCCATAATTCCTCTCATTTGCTGCCCTGACATGCAGGTATCCAATAACCTGGTCCTTGCTCGGGTGTGAAGGTCAACTGACCACCTTATTAAGAGAGGAAGTAAGCTTGGAGCATGAAACTGGCAAGAAAAGTACTCCTGGCTAACCTGAGCTGATCCAACCATGCCCTAGCAAAGGAGAGCAGATGAAGGATCCTGTGCTCTGATTGATGGAAGTGGAGAGGTGATGAAAAGAAAACAGCTGGGAGGCATATTTGGCGGGCGGCTGCCTGCCATAAAGGAGTGATGACAGAGAGGAAAGAATCAGAGCTGATGAAGAAAAATGAATGATCCAGACAGCAGCAGATAAGGAGAGCTGGAGCGATGAGGGGTCTGTCCGAGAGTGACAGTGATGTAAGACAATGAGGAGAGAGTTTCAAAAGGTTCTTGTCATGACAGCAGAGTTTAATTTAGAACAGGAATAGAAAACAGGATTTTGTCCTTTGTGTTTTGGACTTTCATTTACATGAGAATAAAAACTGTGTTTGTGGTCACGAAAAAGGAAGTGTTTGGTGTGAAAAGGGGGGAAAATGTATGCTTTTGGAACAATGATGTCACAACATCAGCCCGCATGTGACTGTTCTACATGTGTTATGAATGTGCTAAAACACTTTTATAATGGGTGCTGACCTGGAGGTTAGTGCATGCTCTATAATTTATTTGGTAGACATGGTTAGCACATCACTCAGGAATATGTTAAAAGAGCAGTAATTTTCACCCTAAAAACAGGATCCGAGCTAACTGACATGAAGTGGAATAATTGACAGTTTTCCTCATTTAATGTGCACTTGATTGAGCTGGCACTTGTACACATGCTGACATTCTGACAAGCTCTGCATTCATTAATGAGATATTTGTTTCACTCAGCTAATATTATCATAAATTTAAGTTAATATACATTAACAAAATATTTGTTAGGGTTGTGAACAAAGGTATTTTTAAATCCACTACGTTGTTGTGTTTTCATAAGAGTCTCTTTCACAGCTGCTAGTATTATCATTATACCCCCGAACTTTATTTAAATTTACAGCATTTAGCAGACACCCGCCCCATAGTGACTTACATTTTATTTCAATTTATACAATTGAGGGTTAAGGGCCTTGCTCAGGTGCAGCTTGGTGGACCTGAGATTTGAACCCATGACTGTCTGATCAGTAGACCAACATATTAACCACTACACTATTGCATCTTTATCATACACTGAAAATACCTGAAATGGTGGATATGCTTGTTTTCCTGTCAGGTTTGGATGATTAATAGTTATTTTAATGATAAATCATGAGTGAAAATCTAGATCAAAATAAAAAAAATATTCTAGTGTCAGCAAGAATTTTTTTTTTATATAAAATGGAGGGCTAAATAACATCTTATGTTTTCAAAAACGTCTGTTCACATGTGGACAGGGCCTTAGAGATCACATTGGACAGGTAACTCAAAGGGCACAAAGTCTGAATGCTTTTCCAAGAGCTTTCAAGCAGGAGATCGAGATTGGCAGTAAACATCAAAGCTGGTTTAAATGGTGTTCTTAGAGATGTGAGACTTTTAAAGGAAGGATTAAACTATCTGTGATTAAAAGCCTTCAGCTAATAGGTAGCCTTTTATGGTATCTTCTGAGAGCTTCCATGCTCTGTTGCGCATGTGATGCTTTGCATTGCCAGCTGAAAGGGGGACTGTGCATGCAAATGACACCAGAGGGAGCGAAAGGGATGCTATGGCCTGATAGTGAAATACACACGAACACACACTATTCTACAAAACCGCTGATGGTTTGAGATAACAGACACACGATATCTACACAAATCACCGCACAGTCAGGCTCAAGATTGTAAAAAGAGCCTGCACGATTAAACTGACAGTTATGATATGTCTAGACAGAGAGACACAAATACATGCTGTACATTGGAGAGGACAGAACAGGTGAAACTTTATCTGTCCTGATATACTGTATCCCATTCCTAAAACCTTGGGAGGCAAGTTGCTATCCTCAGTACAGACACGAACAAAGAACAAACTGAATAACATGTGGGTGGGTGGAAGGATAATGCAAAAGTAAAAGAATGAGAGCGAGGCATAAAGACGGCAGAGAGGATGAAACAGAGAAGAGGTATGACAGGTTACTAAAAGCAGTAACCACAACAAGGCAGACAAAGGACAGGAAATGCAGGGCTAGAAATGTAGATTGAGAATAAAAGCATGTCAGACGGTAAAAGAGAGAAAAGCAGACGCAAAGGGATCAAGAAGACAAGCAGAAGAAACACCGACAAATACTGAAGCAAAAACAAGGTGATATTTAATGATGGTACAGAAAACTGAAGCAAGGAGATAGTGAAAGAGCAAGAGAGAGAGAGAGAGAGAGAGAGAGAGAGAGAGAGAGAGAGAGAGAGAGAGAGAGAGAGAGAGAGAGAGAGAGAGAGAAGCAGAGACAGAAGGAGCATGCAGACACATTAAATGAGATGGAGTGACAGGCAGAGGCAAAGATGGAGAGCCCCGATTAGAAGCCAGGTGGACAGTAAATAAATCAGCCTGTGCTTTTCACTAAGTGTGACTGAAATTTCTGCAATATACCATGTTGAAAGGCAAAGAAAGTGTGTGAGAGAGAGAGAGAGTGAAAGAGAGAGAGAGAGAGAGAGAGAGAGAGAGAGAGAGAGAGAGAGAGAGAGAGAGAGAGAGAGAGAGAGAGAGAGAGAGAGAGAGAGAGAGAGAGAGAGAGAGAGAGAGAGAAGAGTAAAAGATAGAGAAAATCTGCCACATCTCACACAGAAAGAAACAGAAAGGCTGACAGCTGACACACAACCAGTACGAGTGTATGATTGAGGGAGGAAAATGTCACACTGGGCCTGTAAATGACAGGTGGACTGTGGGAGATGTCTAACAAGAATAGAGGTGGCAAGAAAATGGGCTTTTGTGTGATTATCTGTTTTATGTACTGTACTAGAACAGGAGGTACAAGCGGGTATCATATATAAAACTTTGCTTTGGGTTCTCGTCTGCATAAAAATATGATAACTAAACCCATGTTAAATCATACTAACAGTGCCAATAATTAGTTTATTTATGATCTTACATTTCTCAATAGAAATACCCACATGAACAATACAAAAAGAGAAAAGAGAAACTCGAATACTCAAATACATTACTATAATTTATTTGTCTGCAATCACATACTCAAATGTCCAATTCAGTAGCTATTGTTCAGCTGTTGATTCAGTACATGTTGATCAGTATATGCATGTAGTGTGAATACAATCCAGACATAACAAGTATGGTTTAACCACAAGGCACAACGTTTTATACCTATACGCTTACAATCCAGGCCTGTCCTTTTGGCTTATGGGATAGCACAGTGCCCATTGGTTCCAAACTGCATCCTGGCATTTTTCACCTATTGTTTAATGAATATTGACAATCTGGACATACAGTACTACACTTTTACCGTACTGCATTTCTCCTACTGTAGAGTATGGTAGTAGGGATATTCAGGCACAGCTTGTGACTGTTTACTCAGACCATCTTGCAAATTTATTAGTCAGAGCCTTTCGTGCTTCACATATCACTTGCACATTAACACATGGGATCATTTTAGCTCAATCAAACCTCATTAATTTTCTGACAGTTCCTTTTCGCAAGTGCTGAGAGATGCCTCAGTAAAAAAGTCTTATCTGTAAAGATACACTAACTGAGCTATTATATTTTATAACATATGAATTTATTAGGCAGATTGTTTCAGATTATTCAAAGTCATGTCTGATTTCATGATGACTTCATTACTTATCAGAAGCAACTCCAAAAAGACTGTCCTTGAAGAAAGGAAACATACATTATTATCTAATATCAATACTCACTTTCACAGCATGTTTAAGACTTTGTTAGCACAGTGTTTCACACATGGCTTAACTTGGACTGAAGTACTTTGCCTTTTAACACGTAAGTGTTGTACTTTAATCTTGACTGGGGAATTTAATTAAATGTGACATTTCAAAGCATTCTTGTAAGTTCATTACTTTGGCACTGGACTCAGAAAAAACATACCACTAAAACTGTGTATATGTATCAAATATCCAAACTGTGTATTGTGTACCCATTGATCTCCATTCATTTTTATAAATTCCGGTGTGTTTATATGAGTAGATTGATGTAATACTGTATGGAGACACACACAGTATATGAAGGGCCAAATTATACAAAATATCCTCTAAATAATCCTCTAAAATGGTTTGACTTGTACAGCCAAACGTCCATCCAATGGATGTTATCCCGCTAATGGTGAATATTTAGAGTTTGCCAGGTTGTTCTAGCCAGTGACCTTATTATCCACAATCTCTCCACTGACTTCCTCATTTATATCAAATCCTGAAACTGTAAACCAGACCACCTACCTCCCCCCTCCCCAAGCTTCTCCAAACACCTCTCCTGCAATTATGTCTATTCAAGACCTCACCAGGAAGAGCAATTAATCTTGAACAGCCAGATGCTCCGGTCTCATGTTTCAAGCCTTTTAGTGTCAAGAACTATTTTCTTCAAAATTAAAGCGGCACACTCCTGTCTCATCCCGTAGCTTTATAGACAATCCTACACTATTGGTAGTCATTTGGATGGTTAATCGTTCTACCTTCTGAATGTGGCTCTGTTTGGAACATCTGAAATTATATTCTTTGTTTTGAGGTGCTAGTTATAAACCTACGAATTCCTCATGGTTCTGACACAAGGGACACAAACATGCCATCATTTTTAGTATAAAAAAAGTACGTTTTTTGCTACTTCTTGATCCTGATACCAAAATGACCCATATAACAATACCCATACTACAAAGAATTTAGAGTTCCAATCAGCCTACAGCACTTGTCTTTGGACTGAGGAAAAAAAACAGAGTACCCAGAGGAAACACCTTAAAGCATAGGGAGAACACCACCATGACCAACCAAATTTACAGGTATGCTTAAATATGCATTGCATCGGCAGACCCTGGTGAGCAATGCAAAAGAAAGTGTGAGGCGCAGTGCTCACAGAATAGAAGTGCTTTCTCACACAACAGTTTCTCTGTACACTCTGAAATACCTCACTGAAGCTTGCAATCACATTAGCCGGCCTGTAGCTCTGTAATAAAGATATTATTTAAAAATGTTTTTTTAGGTGCCTTGTTATGTAAGAAGATGCTGTAGTACCTGTTACTGAAATATTTTTTTAGAGTAAAATATGTTCAGATCACTGTCATTTGGTGGCATTCTTTCCAGGATGGCACCACGTGTTGCCTCAGTCTGTTGGTAAGCTTGTTTTGTCTTGTTTTATCAAAAAGATTTTTCGTTGAAGAAAAAACATCAGAGCTACAGTCCTTACCGATTTATTTCCCATCTTCATCACTATTTTCTATGTTTAATTTTTATTATCATAGTTTTTCATAGCTTCTTTGCTTCAATATTACTATGCCCATAACCTTGTACATACCTTTATATAACCTTGTATTTGTAAACCCATGCTAATTGTCAATAAAAGTGATTCTGATTCTGATCTGTTTATTAGCAGACAATATACCCTAGGCTCAGTGTATCACATAATATCTGATATTATGATAGTATAATATAATATCATTTTCAAAAACTGTGTGCATGAGGAAATGAATAAGATATTGGATGGACCCAAGTATTGGTATCAATGCATCCCTGCATGAGACAAAAATGCTTTCAAAACTGCTCAATCAACTACTACTACTAAATAAAAGTATCCTATCACTGTTAGCTGATTTAAAAGGTTACACCTGAACTTGCGAACACTTCCGATAAGAAAAATATGAGTGATTGACAAGAGTAAATCTAAGAGCAGAGAACACCGAATCAGAGTTCCTTCTGAGTTGCACATCACAGAGTAAAACTGATTTCACACACAGTGGCTGCTTCTTAACATGCAACTTAATACTAACCTTTCTCCTCCTGCTTTCAATTCCACGCAAGGGCCCCATGCACTCTTGGCTGACTCGCCTGGATTGATCGGATTACAGAATTAAGTACGATGGGAAGTCATCAGCGGCAATTGCAGTGCTAATCTGATTTCAACCAAATACAGGGTATATGAGAGGCAAACAAAAGCCAACGCCTTGACCATGCTATTGTAGGTCTATTTGGGTTAAGGCAGTGGAATATATGCATGATTATTATCAAGAGAGGAAAAGGAATAAAGGGGAAGAACAGAGCTGTACAATTTGATCAAGCACAACAGCAGCTCTCTTAAGGAGATCTCCAATAGACAGACTGGAAAGGGCAGATACAGTAGATCTTTCCGGGCTGTCAAGAAAGATGGAAAGATGTCATATACGCAACAATCAGCCATAACATTAAATCCTCCTGCCGAGTATTAGGTAGATTCCCCTTGTGCCATTAAAACAGTCTCTGCCATCAAGGCATGAATGCCGCAAGACCTCTGATGATTTGCAGTGATATCTGTGGTATTCATTAACAACAGATCCTTTATGTCCTCTAAGTTGTGAGATGGGGCCTCCATGGATCAGACTTGTTTGTCCAGCGCATCCCACTGTTGCGCAATTGGATTTAAATCTGGGGAATTTGGAAGCCAAGTCAGCACCTTAACTCACTGTCATATCCCTCAATACATTCCTGAAAGGTTTTTCACAGAGAGCATAATCATGCTGAAAGTGGCCATGGCTATTAGGGAATATTGTTGTCATGAAGGAGTGTACTTATTCTACAACAATGTTTAGGTAGGTGGTTCATGCCTTATGACTGGAGGTCCAGTTGTGATGCTCATGTACCCATTGTAAGTGCTTTTGGTATTGGACAGAGGTCTACAGGGGCACCCTGACTGGTCTGTTCTACATAGACACATACATGGCTAGTTATGATGCACTATTTGGTCTGACACCTTTCTATCTCAGCCATCTCAATTTATCCCTTGATAAATTGACTTTGATTTTATCAGAGTCGCTCAGATCCTTACACTTTTCGATAGATAGATAGAACTTTGTAGTTTAGTTGCTAACTAAATCTCATAGGTGTTTGTGATCTTGATATTATATTAGATCCAGAATGCATGTTTTTGTTTTTGTTTTTTTCTTACAAAGTGTATTATATTACATAATCTGTCATCATTTTTCTTCCACATAGCTGTTGCAGCCTTGAATAGCATTTTACCAGGAGACATTTTGTTCTTCTGATTAGAGCCAGCAGCTGAAAAGGACCAGTTTTTTGGTTCAACGCATTTTGCTAGTTTATGTTATTGATGGTCTTTTTGCTGTAATTGAATGAACAAACGCAAAGAACCATGCTTCAATATTCCATACATTTGCTTCATTTAAAATCTCGCCAAGCTAGAAACAGATTGAGCTTCAGCTTAATATTTAAACATATCATTACATATCACTAGGCTACTTCCTTTCTTCTTCATGTCTGCTCTCAGTGATAAGCTCCTCCTGACTAAGCATACAGAGAAGTTATAAGCATCCGAATATAAGGCTGTGCGCGTTAACAATCCTGGGTTTGCTTCCTCCCATGAACGTGACAGAAAAAGACAATCAGATCTGGTCTTTAACGTTTTGGAATAAATTTTAAACCATTCAAAATGCCATACAGCAACGGAAGAGTGCAAAGTAAGCTGTTCAGATTGCATTTAATAGCAGTCGAATCAAAAGAATGTTGAACATGTTCACTAAATGAGCCTAAGAGGCCAGAGATTATGAAGTAAAAGCGAGAAAAGGGATAGTGGAGTAGAGGAGATGGGCACACTGGTAGGGAAAGTTAGGAACAGAACAGAGCTATTTACAGCTCAGCTGACTCTAATGAAGGCTGAGTTCCTGCAATGAGAATGAGGGTTTTAGGAAAAAGCCACTCTTGCCATGCTCCAAAACCACTAATTATTTCAATTAGTCTCTTGTTTGCATGTGAATTCCAGCCCAAGGCACTTTTCTTTTTGCATCGCTGCATGTGTCATTTTTTAGTGGCCTGCACGGAGGCCCTGAAACTGCCAGTGATTTCAAATGTACCAGAGTAAAATGTGTAGAAAATAAGAGTTTCCAGTATGACAAAAATATCATGATTTGTTAAGAAATTTCTATGACACACGATCCAAATCTTCTGAATGAAAACTGAACTTATTTATGTGTAGAATAATTTTTTTAGAAAAAAGTCATGAATTTTTATTTTAAATGTTTAAAAATAACACAAACATGAAGGAAGAGTCAGAAAGAAAAAAGAAAGAAAGAAAGAAAGAAAGAAAGAAAGAAAGAAAGAAAGAAAGAAAGAAAGAAAGAAAGAAAGAAAGAAAGAAAGAAAGACAATTAAATTAAATGTATAAATGTTCAGAATGAAATCAAATTTAAAATTGAAATTAACGTTTTTTTAATGGTTAAGAAAACAAAAAAAAAGTGCTCTGATACTGTGACATCATTTATCATGCTGTTTTGCTATTACATCATCAGCCCCAGTAGACAGATAAATTGATTAAGATTATATATATATGTATATATAAAACAAAGGGGTGTATTGGAAGGGGGAGACCCTTCCAGTGTTGCCATTACTGTAGCTTTCCTTCTATTTATATCTTGCTGAGGCTTTATCTCTAATGGTGGTCTGGCAGAGCCACACAGCACTTCCCCATTGCCTGCCATTATCTGTCTGTGTCATTTAAACCACAATCAAGGAAACACTAGTGTTAGGAACAATCCCAAAACCAATACAAATCTCCAAGCAGGCTCATTTATTATCCACTGGCAGACAAGTCTGCTCTCTCTGTCCAAGGTTATGCACAGAGAGAGCAGGGGGGGATGTGGTAACTCAGCACTTAAGGCAGTGGCCAACAGATTTTACGGTTGTGAGTTTAAACTCCACGACCACCAAGCTTCCACTGCTGAGCCATTGAGCAAGGCCAATAACCCTCAACTGCTCAGTTGTATAAACTGAGACAAAATGTTTGTTTCACTGGATAAGGGCAAATGCCACAAATGATATGATGGATATCACTGAGTCATAAAACAGAGTGAGCCACTGCCACTGGCCTTCACGTACAAAGATATCAAGCCATCTTTAATCAACCATTTCTGGAAAATAATAAATGATTAAGTGTTTGCATGTGTCTTTGTCCTTTAGCATTTTTTATTTGTTTATTTACTTATTGTATTAGGTACGTGGCTGATTATCAAAGCACGCTGACCTAATAATTGGTAAACTACACCAAAGGACATTGTAGCAAGTGACAATATCTTAGATATAGCCAAATTTCTCTAATATTCCCTATTATAAGACAACACACAATAAAAAATATACTATGATTATTAAACATAGTTCTAGACTATTTTTTAAATAATTTCAAGATTTAGATTTTTACTTTATTGACAGATCAATTTTTGCTTCTTCCTACAAATATATGTCTAAATTTAGCAAAAGGATCTGCCAAAAGAACTTATTTCAAACATCTACAGATGAAGTAATCTTATAATCTGAAAAACTACATTTGCTATTTTCAAGACACTGTCACTTGCAAAGAGGTCACTTTTGTAGCGTAACCTTCGTTTCTATTCGACTATTGACTCTCTGGTCTATATGCTCTGTCCTTATCGCTGTCTACTTGCTGGTCATTAGTGTGTCTGTGCCTAAGAGGCTTCACTGACGGTAGAAAAAAGGATCAGATAAAGAAAAAGTCTAAGAAGACTAAAAAAAGAAGCGTCTAAGACTAACCCATATTTTTTCCAAATACAATAAGGGAAAACCAGTTTGCATTTAATAAGAAGTGATGTAGTAGCAGTAAAATGCAGTTTTGCTGTATTCAGATAGTCTGAAATGTTCCTGAACCATCACACTGATGATGTGAAACAGTGAAAGGCACTCAAAGTACAAGCAACATATATGCAACAGAACTGGCTGAACTAATCAGTGTTATTCCTCCACCAATGTTGGAAATCAGTGAAGTGAAGAGACGATGATGAGGCTGGAGTTTAAATGCTGAGAATGATTTTTACCTCAGGTGATGAAACCGGGACTGATGTGGATGAAGCTGACCATCAAAGTGGGAACTCAAGTTGTGACTGTGACTATGATTATTTACATATATATATATATATATATATATATATATATATATATATATATATACGTATATATATACATATACGTATATATATATATACGTATATGTATATATATACGTATGTATATATATATATATATATATACGTATATATATATATATACGTATATATATATATATATATATATATATATATATACGTATATATGTGTGTATATATATATATATATAAATGTTTTTACATTACTAAATTAGGATATAAATGTTGATGTAAGTGAGTCGTCTTTCAATAACGAATGATAAAAAAACTATTTTCTCTCTTAGCAATGATAAAACTATGTCATTTGGCCTTTGTAGACATACCAGACAAATATATGAACAATCACAGTGCTGTTGGAGAGCAGTGTCCATAAAGTGAAGGAGATAAATCTTTAGACTAGACACTGATAAAGGATAACACTTTTTCCCAGAGGCCAAAAAATAGAATTTGTGTGTTTTGTGGTGTCCATGTGTCTTTGTCGTGTCACACTCCACAATGGTGGTTAATGACTCACATAAAAAAAAGACACTCAGAAATGTCAAATCTATCCAACTAGGGACAATATTTTTATAGTCAAGTTCCAAAACACAAATACATGTCTTCAAAATAAACGTGATACCAAACCCACTTCTGCTCTCTGAGATGCCCCAAGTGCTTTTTTATAATCCTCTAAAATTTTAAAGTGCTTTCTTCAATCACTAAAATTCTGTAAGATTGAACTGGCTGGCATGGAAGTTTATTATTGCCACATATACATTACAGCGGAATTATTTTCTTCACATATACCAACTGAGAAGGTTGTGGTCGGATTACAGGGGCAGCTATGATACGGCGCACCTGGAGCAGGGAGGGTTAAGGGCCTTGCTCAAGGGCCCAACAGTGGTAGTTTGGCAGTGTTGGGGCTTGAACCCCAAACCTTTAATCAACACCCCGGAGGCTTAACCACTTGAGCCACCACCGTATAAAATTATCCCAAAAGAGGGAAAAACATCTCACACTAAAAGCAAACAGTGTCCTGACTCGTTTTATATCAGATTTGCAATCCTAAAATAATTTATTTGTTTACACTGATTGAAGATGTCAGAGCCTATACAGTCTATAGATATTGCCCATACAATGTTGAAGAGTCACAGGGTTGGAAGAACCCTCAATCCTCCTGTCATTTCCTGTATTTGACAGGAAATACCCGCTACATGTGTCCCGAGCACATGGTGGAATAAGTAGCCACTAGCACAAAAAAGGAAAGGAATGGAAAACCGGAGAGTATCTTCAGGCCATGAGAAATAGAATAGTTTGCCAATCTTAACTTGAAAATAAAAAGCTGTGTTGTTCATCTTCCCACCACAGTTAAATCTATGAGGGCAGTTACAATGTGATTTATCTGATGTAATTCTCAAGTGTTGCTAGGGATACCGTTTGACGTTCTAATAACAAACGATGTCCTCCTGAGGGTCTGAATTTAAACATTTGTGCAGGACAGATGGAAATAATTACAGCTATTAAGGACTGATAACCAGCGGCAGATGACATGAAGCTATAGCTATTGCTTCAGCCTGATCCTGATTTTAAGCTGATCACATCAATCATTTTAGTTAGTTCAGAGTCTATCGTGTTACGGGTGAGTAAAGAAAAACTTTATTTCTACTAAAAGAGAATGGACTGAATTTTTCATGATTTCATGAAATGGAAATGTTTGGGTGATTACACAGCATTGCACATAATGGCTATCCAAGTCCCGTGCAGCTGTGGTTAGCTTTTAAAAAAAGTTGCTGAAATAGTTCTTGTTTTATGCCAATTTGGTTCTACCCTGAGTCCAAGCAATACACTCAGGAATCCAGACTCCAATCCCCAAAGACACAGTTTATCAACTTCAACTAGCAAGCAATTTTTTTTTCTGATGGTGTCTTTAGTCCAGTCCTTCATCTTTTAAGAGAAGATTAGGACTGAAATGCTTTTACAGATGGGTTTTCTACCTTTCAGCATCCTGAATATTTAAAAAAAAAAAAAAAAAAGCACTGAAAAATCCAATTTGTCTTAAAAAGGTAGAAAATATCAAATTTTAAATAGGAGCTTTCTAATCCACATGCAATTTTGGGCTTATAAATGGTTAAATTTTTATTTCATAGTAGGAACCAAATGTCCCCAAAGGATACAAAGAATATCTGAAGGTTTTAACAAATGTCCCTACAAGAAAAAACATGTGTGTGTGTGTGTGTGTGTGTGTGTGTGTGTGTGTGTGTGTGTGTGTGTGTGTGTGTGTGTGTGTGTGTGTGTGTGTGTGTGTGTGTGTGTATCCCGATTTTAGGTTTCTCCATCTTGTTCAGATCCATGAATGGTCTACAGATGTGTAAAGTCTTATGGTGCTTAACTGTTCCTGCTGTAATTCGGCCCAAACGGACACTCTATGGAACTTAAAAATTTTCATCACCCCCAATTGAGCTTTTGAGCAAAAACAGACGAAGATGTGGAGGCTTGAGACAGCGGAGTGTTTGTGTGTTAATGTGGAACCGGTCGTCCTGTTATTTAAAAAAGGATTTCATAGCATGCTGTGATGATCTCAGTCCTCTCAAACAGAGAGATTTCATTTCTCTCTTCACCCAAGACACGAACAACACACTGAAACCACACACACATTTCACCTTTTTATTCAATCAGACATATTTAGCACTAAAGGTCTCACAACCTTCTACATCGTTCTGTACATATTACAGTGTGTGCACACTGTGTACAGTATGTTTAGTTGAGAGATGCCCCTTAAGATGGAACTTGGACTAGCAGGACCTTCAGTGTCTGTTTTGTGTGAATGCCCAGGCTGGCGCTGCTGGGAAAAGACTCTGACAAACTACAGGCTGGAACAGCTGAGCTTAGTTGACTTATGATTATGAACAATGGTGGTTTAATCCTAGCTATCAGAGCAGACTTAGAAAACTGCTGAATTTTAAACATGCAGGCAAACAGTGTGTATCTGAATCTCAGCATCAGAAGTACATCAACAGAATCATTAACAGAAATGATTTGATTTGGTGTGTGTGTGTGTGTGTGTGTGTGTGTGTGTGTGTGTGTGTGTGTGTGTGTGTGTGTGTGTGTGTGTGTGTGTGTGTGTGTGTGTGTGTGTGTGTGTGTACGGAACAATGAGGACCGTTGTAAGGTGTGTAGGTTCCATTTAGGCAAGTTCTTCTAGTTCTACACTGAAATACACTGATCCACTGAATATGACAGAAGACACAGATGAACATCTCTTGCCCTGATGATTCTTCTAATCTGGTTGATCAGAATGTGTTGATTCTTTTTCTGCATCAGCAGCTCTGTCATAGCAGTTCGTACACAAATTTATATTAATGTGCTTGCTCTAACACTTTTAGTTTTAAACTGGAACAATAATCCAAGTGAAAAAGTGGAAAGGCAATTTTTTCGCAAGTCTATGGTGTCAGACTAACAGCATAGTAACAGTCAGAACAAAATGACCACAGATTTTATGTAAATTTTGAGTGACATTATCACATCACACATTCAGCAAAAATTTTCTTCCATTCAAGTGCTTCAGATAAAACTACGGCATTCATAGAAAGTAATTACATACTGTATGTGTCTTCGCTGATAGAAGTTCAAAATAAGAATCCTGTGCTTGAAAATTCATCAATTCAAGTTCAAGTAGTTTTTCACAAAAAATAAATAATAAATAAATAAATAAAATAAAAAATATCTGCAATTTGCATTAAAGGTAAAAAACAAAAAAAAAATCAAGCATTTTTGACAAAACAATATTTTACTCTTTCTGGTTTCTTTGAAAGATCAAGAGAAAAGATAAAATAGATTCTAGCAAGGCAACAATGCAAGTATGTAATGGATAACAGGTTTCACAACATTACACAGAACTATAAAGAGAGAAAAAAGAAAACAACCATAGCATTATTCTCTAAAATATTAATTTCATGTAATTGCTTTGGTATAAAAGGAAATCAGTCAGATGAACTCTTTTACACTATTGTTGATTATTCTCCTATAAAAACATGCCCTGTTTAATTCCTTACTTGTTCTATTTTTCATCTTCCATTAAACTTGACTATCACAGTTCTACTTCACCCCTGATCACAGCTCTTTATTCTCTCCTGCCTCTGTCTCTGATGGTGTCCTCTTCCACACTCTCCCCCCATCGTGTTTGGATGAGTTTTCCTTGTCATGACCCTAGTAGAGCTCTAACAATAACAGACTTTCACATACATTAAACAGCAGAGTGAATGCAAGATCTCAAAGAAACCGTTGTGGGTTTGGGTGTTACTAAACAGGAAGTTAAAAACTGATAAGACTTTTCTGTCATCCCTCCCTCCCTCCATTCCCTCAATGGCATATGCAAAAAAAAAAAAAAAAATAGACAGGGAAAGCACAATGATCTCTTTCTGCAGTTTAAACACTTGTCATTTAATTTATCCAACAGCAAACCAGTAGAAGGGTAAATGTGGGAAAGAATGTAACAAATTTATGTAAGCTGGAATCAAAATCCAAACATCACGTAGGTTATTAAATACAGGAAATTGATAGAAAAAGAGACTTTTGGAGGCTCAATTAACTAAGAAGATCAAGCCAGGCCTTCAGCTCATTAAACAATGTGTGTGTGTGTGTGTGTGTGTGTGTGTGTGTGTGTGTGTGTGTGTGTGTGTGTGTGTGTGTGTGTGTGGTACTTTTGCATGAAAAAGTAGTACAAATGGTTCTAAGTAAATATAAGTAAGCACTGTTGAACATTGTAAGAGAATGAGAAGGAAAAAAATACCACGAGTGAGATACTGGTGAGAAAAAAAGTGGCACCATTTGCCTATGTTCATAAATGGTTTCACTTCCTCTTCTAGGAATATTTCTCTCACTCTCTCACAGACAAACACATAACGCATTGGTAAGATCATGGTGAGTCAGATTGATGCTTTATGACTGAGAAAGGACAACATAGCTCTGTGTGTTGTGGCACCAGTAGCAGAGTGACACAAGTAGACAGAAGTCCTACTCTGCCCCCTGCCAACACCCAACCTGCAGAGCACACACACGCACACACATACGCACACACATACACACAAACAAAAGCTCATGCAACTACAAAGTCACATAACTGTCACAGCTGTTGTATTGTTATTCTTCTTTACCAGAAATCAGCAGTACTTTGAAAAGAGTGCTTGTCCAGGGCTGAGAACAGAGTGAACTCCACTCCACACACACACACACACACACACAAACACACACACACACACACACACACACACAAAACTGACATGTGATCACTCTAGAAAGGTTTTTAATGCATTAAAATCAGTTTTAATTCAAAAGTAAATATTTGAGCTCATTAAACTGTTCGTTTATCTTCAAATATCAGCATTGACCATTTTTGTTGTGCACTCTTTGTAGTTTTGAATAAATTACTGACGTATTTTTCTTTTCTTTTTTTTTCTTTTTTTACCATTAGGCATAACAACAGAAGGTCCACACGAGGAGGTAAAGTCTACACTGATCATTGAGCAGGACAGAGCTCGATTAATGACACAGAACAGTAGATTTCCATTGCATTTAGTTTCATCCTATTTAGTATCTGGAGAAAAAAGGCTTACTTCCTTTCCTTGCCACTGCTGCCTGAGTCACCTCAGACTTGCTCATTGGGGATAAATACATACACATTGTGAACTAAATCTATCTAATATTAATCTTGAATTTTGCATTCTATTAATCTTTATATTATTCTTTATAAGAACCTTTTGTTCTATGTTTATGTTCTGTAAAGCTGCTTTGAGACTTTGAGTAAAAAGCACTATACAAATAAACTTGAATTAATTTGAATTGAACTTGAACTTCCAGAATCAATCCAATGCACTTAGTACATTTATCAAAAATTATAAGTTCAGCAATTTTGGTTGCTATATTTATAAATGCTTGTGTCCTACGATCAAGGTAACTGTGTAACCAGGTGAACTGCAGAGTAAGAATTTTCAAGTAGAGCAAGTCTTTGAACGTACTGATATAATTACACAATAAAGCATAAATCAGGGCAGAAGGCTTAACTCTAAATTAGAGCTCACATACGACACATTAATCTGCCAGATCTGAGCCATTCTCTACCGACGACTCAAGGCCGGAAATCAATGTGCTCTTATTATCCGTTTTCTGCTCACCAAAAATATCGACATTCAATTACGCTCTAACTAAGCTGTTCAGACAGAGTATCTTGCTCAAGGGCAGAAGGACAATTGTCTTTATGTACCAGATCTAAGCAGTGGATGCTGATGCTGATTTTTATTCCATTTGCTTATGTGTACTGGGACTGCACACAGCAAAATATGTGACACACCTTTAATAGATCTCCTAGGAGCTCTAACACGTACTCCTGCCTCTGCCTAGATATGCTGCTGCTGCACCCTAGACAACTATGAAACAACACTGGCTTGTGTGTCTTCTCACATGGGCTTGGTTCTCTGGCTTTTGCTGGGCATTACTCATACTTTGGATCTAGAAGAGACAGGACCAAATCCAGAGTTGGACAAGTCACATGAACCATCCCCTGAAAGCTCCCGTGTCTGTGCTTGTCACTGACATCATCATCCTCTTTGCCATCTGTCAGTTAGCCAGAGCTGCTTCCAGCCCATGTCTCAGACAGGCACTGCCAGCTGTGCAAAGACAAAACTTTCAAAGCAAGAGACAGGAATAAAATTCTCATTTTCCGTTCTATTGAGCACCGAAAATTCCTCTTTACAATAAGCTGTACACAGGTAATTTACCAGAGACGCAGTCTCTTTTTGTAAATGTTTACAAATGTTTGCCAAGTCGACTTCCTTTTTCAGTGAACTTCAAGTTCACCACAACTGTATGCATCACAGAGTAACCACATATCATACTGTATATCAGGATACTGCCATCAAATGAGCAATAAATACTTTGAAGCATATGCAGTAGACATGACATACCATTTGACTGGTCGACTTTATAATTTGTGTATTGTGTAGTTTCGATTGGTTCATTCCATCTGTTTCTTTGGATACCACACAATTCTAACAGGCTAATAAAAAAGCACAAATTCTCTTCAGATGTCTAGAAAATGATCTGTATTGTATTCAAGCAAAACAACGGTCCTGGACAAGCTTAAACAGTCCAAATTCTCCATTTCAGGGTTCATGATTCACTATGGAACGTCTGTACACTTTAATGAGTGGATGGACTGACTCTTAATTTATTTTTATTGTTAAAGACCCTTGATGGTGTCAGTGTCTGGCTTTTTAAAGATTATATGTAGGTTTTACTGTTCGGTATGTACTAGAATATAATCTTTTTTTGTCACAGTGTGGGTGATTTGTGTTGTTGTAAGTTTGCTGTGTACTACAACCTAATTAGTTATCAGTAAAGCTTCATCTTACATCCTGCAGTTAGTTATATAAACAATGTTAGATATTTATGGGTGGGCTATAATTACAGGATACCCAATAGATTGGAAGAGGGTCAGGTCTATGATAGACAGTCTCAGAAAGTCAGGTAAGGTCAATCATAGTGACCTTACACTCTCATGAAAATAGCAGCTTAATAAACTGTAGTGTTCGTTGCAGCTGGGGTGTTACCCTTAACTTTTCTCCCTTTAATACATATATTTCATCTTTTGGTATAGTACCTTTGAAAAATATTTCATGTATACAGTTGGATTGTTATTAACTTTTATGATAAAGCTGTAATAGTACATTATATGCCCCTAAGAAGAAGATACATATACAAGCTCCACTACAGGGCCAAATGTTTGTGGACACCTTACCCTCACACCCATACGTGATTTTTTAACATCACATCCAGATTTATTCCACTACGATCTGCTGTTAAAATAAATGATTTCCATTAGATTTTGGAGTGTGGATGTGAGGATTTGAGTACATTCAGCCACAATAGAATTAGCGAAGTCAGGCACTGATGTCAGGACAAGGTCGGTGTTCCAGGTCATCCCAAAAATGTTCAGTGGGGTTGAGGCAACATATGGCAAAGTTTCTTCCTGGAGCTCACTTTGAACATAGATGCATTGTCATGCTGGATCAGATTTGGGCTCCTTAGTTCCAGCCTATATAATTGTAAACTTATAGCTTTGGGACAACAAATCGGAAAAGGCTCACCTATGGGCGTGATGGTCAGTTGTCCACAAAGGTTTTGCTCCATAGTGTAAAAATGTGTATATTTCACGATAAAACACTAGTGACAAGGGATAGTACAACATACTGGTAAAAAAAAAAAATCAACATTTTCTTCTTAAAAGGGAAACATGTTT
This sequence comes from Tachysurus fulvidraco, assembly GCF_022655615.1. NCBI lineage: Eukaryota > Metazoa > Chordata > Actinopteri > Siluriformes > Bagridae > Tachysurus > Tachysurus fulvidraco. Next base: position 22,470,258 of record NC_062523.1, on the reverse strand, counting down.
TACAGCTCAACGTTTGGCTGCAATTTTGACACACCAATTCCTAGCCATCTTATCACACATGAAGTTCTACTGCTCGTAAGGTCGTTGGTTCGAACCGAAAGGCCCTTAACGCTCAGTTGTGTAAATTGAAATTAAAAAAAATCAAAAAATGTAAGTCACTCTGGATAAGGGTGACTGCTAAATGGCATAAATGTAATGCTTGAATGGGAAGAAAACTCAAGTGGGTTTTATTATTGACGTCACACTGTTGCGCTTTGGGATCAATTCCCTGTAGTGCTGTTGTTCCAGACCTACCTTGATGATGCTGCTCCTCCGTGGCGCTGTCGCTGCCTTCACGCTCTCCAGCAGCGGTGTGTCGGTGTCAGGCAGCAGCACTCCGCTCCTCCGCGCGCCTCGCCTCGCGCCCGTGGGGATCGAGTCCACGGTTTCCTCCCCATCACAATCTCTCTCCATCACAGCTCAAATCACCAACATAAACCAGCTTTTTTTCAGTGAGCTTGCCAGTGAGCGTGCTGTTTAGAATGGGCAAGTCAGCTCACGCGTGTATTATTTACTTTATATGAGCCAGTGCGTTATATGCGCGTTATTGCGCACGCACGCAGTAACACCGGAGTCTATGCGCTACAGCATGCAACAAGTTTCCTGTCTACTTAATTATAAACAAAAAAAAAAAAGAAGCGCTAAAGAAGCAACTTCTACGCATAACAGTGAATGAGGGGGAAATAAATAAAGCCCTCACACGCCAGCAAAAAAAAACCTCTTCAAAAAATACCTCTTCTAAGATTCCATCCTGGAGCAAGACTTTATCGCGAGTCCAAAATGTCCCCAAACCATTGCTGCATTTACTTCAGATGGTGCATTTACTGCTCAAGTGGAGTTAGAAGTCATGTCATGTAAGTTCACTGTAGAAAAAACAGCCTGATGTTTCCTCTGCACACACAAGACGTGTGATCGACCAGCGCCGTGGTCGCGATTGACAAGTAAAACGAAACAGTACGCAGCGATTGCGAGTCTCCGCCCCTCACCCGTGATTGAGGCTCGCTTCTGACCAATCAAATGGGACTCTACAGGTCTTTCGCGCCACAGCCGCCAGACTGGTTCTCCAAGGGGCGGGGTTATCATGAAAAAGGCATGGTGCGCTTTTGCCAAACCACACGCTATGGTAGATTCAAAATACAAGAGGTTACCATGGCTACCGTAGATGTAGTCCCATTTGACATGTTTGTGCATACAGTAGTGTGTGGCTTGTCAAAATAGAATAGATATATTGCCAAAATATTAAATACTACCGTTATAATACCAAACGAAGATATTTAGATTTAGTATTTAAATTCTAAGATTTATCTTATCCAAACACCCTACAAGCATGTAGTCTATTACTGTCTACTAATTAGTGTTAGTGTATATATATATACATATTTACATATACACTGTGCAGACCAAGGTGAACTCTTTGATCTACTGTAAATATACATTCATATATCATAACTCTATACCACAGTGCTGCTGAGTTCTTGAATCTGATTGGTCAGAAGGTGTTCTGACAATAGCAAATTCTCATGGACTGCATAGTGGCTGGTTTACATAGCATAATGTAAGGCAAATGAATTTAAGAAAAAAACAAGTTGTTGTTTAACAAAGTATAATATATAATAAGGGATGGGCTGAAAAGTTAGGAAATGTTTATTTAACATTTATGGATGAAGACACTAGAGGATATCGTATGTCAGGATATAAGACTATTGTGCTTCAAGAGAGAGAAAATTTAAGAGTGAGAGTTTGTGGTAAAATAATTACTCTTAGCTTATCAAAACCTACTACATGTACAGTAAATAATCCTATAAAAGAAAGCACTTTGTGTTTTATTACTTACTTATTAAAAATGGCAAAATGGAAAATTGTAATTCTGCCAGTCATTACTACAGCACTGCTATCAGAGTCTTATAATTCTCAAGTCTTCATAAAACAGTACTGTTCCATTTATTAGACACTGTAACATTTTAAGACAGAAGTTCAGAGACACACAGGAAATATATACGTTATAGACGTGCTAGTTCATGTCAGTTTAGTTTCAGATTATAGGTGTAAAGTGAGAGGATAGGACATGAAAACACAGTATTATCTGACACCATAAGATTACTGTCAGATAGTATTTGGCTTATTTTCAGAGACAATGGTGTATTTTAAGGTCATGTGAAGTTGACTGACACAGTATAAATCCTGCATTTGGATTAATATCCCAGAACTCTGTTATGCCCAAAAAAATTTTAAAGTGTTTTTTTTTTGTGCATCCCTTTAAATTTTGAAGTCAAGTTCTTAAAAGACTGTGATTTTCACCCTATGACATTGTGGAATGTAGATAGCGCTCCAGGGTTATTAGCAATGGTCCCAGAAGTCTCACACCTTTCCGATGCTAGTCACTAGCATCTCAGTGCTACTGTTATACTAAGCTGTTATATGGTGTGTGTGTGTGTGTGTGTGTGTGTGTGTGTGTGTGTGTGTGTGTGTGTGTGTGTGTGTGTGTGTGTGTGTGTGTGTGTGTGTGTGTGTCAGAAAGAATTATTTTCAATATGACTAATAAACTCAGTTTAATTCTTTGCCCATATATGTAGCATAAAATATAGATAGATAGATAGATAGATAGATAGATAGATAGATAGATAGATAGATAGATAGATAGATAGATAGATAGATAGATAGATAGATAGATAGATAGATAGATGTATCTGAATGAAATTCAAGGTTTGCTTAGTTTTAATAAACAGGACCTTAACTAGTTCTGAGTTGAATGTGAATTGAGCGTCTGCCAAAAGTAGTGTCTTGGTGTGAGGTAATGTATGAGTGTTAAGAGCTTAAATGGCAGAAAGGTATGAAATATGATTAGAACATAACAGACACAAGCCTAAACATTCTACCTGCTCTATTTGGGCAATACACACACACACACACACACACACAGACACAGAGAGAGAGAGAGAGAGAGAGAGAGAGAGAGAGAGAGAGAGAGAGAGAGAGAGAGAGAGAGAGAGAGAGAGAGAGAGAGAGTTAAATATCCTTCTGTTTGCAAACCAGCTTAAGGAGTTCTGCATGAACATTGCTGAAATTCATTCCTTGCAGGTGCCTGGAATACATTTAGTACTTAGTCCTGATGGATATCTAGTGCCATGTTTATTATCTATTTTTGTTTGCAGGCAGGGCCAGTTTTAGATTGTGCAGTTGGCCATGAACAGTAAGATAAAATATATGATCAACTGTTTTAATTGTAAATCTCTAAGTACTGTGCACCAGGTGGTATAATACGCTAGACCAATGGCTATAACATTATAAGTATACAGGAAAGAAAAACATACTGTATGCCATACAGGCTTATAGATTACAGGGTAATACAATCCAGGGATGTTTTACTAAGATAACGGTCAAAATGTGTGTGTGTGTGTGGGGGGGGGGGGGTTAGGGGGGGGGATAAATAAAAATACATATATATTATATAAACCTCTTTATTACATAACATTTAATTAATTATGTGACTACATTGAAAAGACTGTCTGTAATTTCTTTGCAATAAAATACTGTCAAAGTAGTAACACTAAATGTGATTCATAGTCCAATACAACAGTGTTGTAGAAACAATTTTACAGTCCTGGTAGATTAAAAGCTTTTAAGGCTTTTTTCTTTTTTTATATTTTATGTCATCATGTTTTACCTTTGGATGACTTACAAAAGTGACATTCTTAGCAAGAAAAATATAATCTGAAAATAATTAGACTGGTTATTAGTTAGATAATTAGTTAGACTGAGATCATTTTCAAAATGACATGTCCATCAAGCAAATAAACATATGTGAGAAATTTTGTAATTCTCAAGTATATCTAATACTGTATACATGGTGTACAAGCGTATTGATGATCCTTTTGCTCTTCCAACAACTCCCTCCTTATAAAAGCTGCTCATCATCAGCTCTGAGAAAGTACAAATAAATCTATGGCCTAATTTGTGTACAGCAAGTGAGCTGGAATGTTTTGTATAAACCTCACCATATCCACCCCTGTGCTACTGGAGTCATGTCTGGAAGTAGTGTCAGATGTGTGTCAGGGGCCTTGTTGTTTTTAATTCCTCCATGCACCATATTCTCCTCCCTCATGTGCTGTTTTGGTAAAAAAACTGAGACATGTGCAGGTGCAAAGCCCTGCACATCCTCACCGTTTCCTGTGTTGAACATTACTTAAAGCTACAGTACCTTAACAATAGATTTTTAGAGTTTTTTAAATAATGTTTTCTAATTAAATGACACAACATCATTAAGGTCTACTCAGTCCACTAAGATTTAAAGATCTGGCCAATTTTGAGTCTGTTTTAAAATGAAAACCAATGCAGTACATATAGAGTTATAATATGTATTTATTTTTTGGATAAATTGTTAATTGTAAATATGTAAATAAAGATAATTAGCTGCACAAGAGACCATATGCACAATATTTAGGGTATAATACAATAACCGATTTAGAAGTAACAACACAAGGAATGAAAATGACAAAGAGTTAATGCTGAAGCTTTTTTTTTTTTTTATCTGCCATATCAATTACCACAAAACCTGTTTACTTAAACTCACATTTCCAGGAAGTCATAAACGATCTGACTAGATTGTAAAGAATGTGTCATTTTTTAAAATATAACATTGTTTTCAAACATATGACACTTTAAACACGATTCGAGGTATAAAGCAACGATGCAGTGGGGAAGATTTTTACAGTACTGGTAGATTAGACTATATAAAATGGTCTTAATCACTCCTTATGGCTTCTGTAATACACCTTTAACTATATTGAATCAACCCAGAAAAACACACAGCATCATTTCTTAAAACTACACACCAAAATCATTCACCTAAAGCCTTCTCTGTGTAATAATAACTACCTAATATTTAATGGATAAAAAAGCCTAGATCTGTTACTGTAGAAAATAAAAGATTAAGTGGGTAAGGATAAGTGAAAATAATCAGGCAGTGCTTAGTATAGTGTGATACTGATAGTGTGGCTAAGTAGCTAATGTTATGCTAATGCTATCTAGCTTGATAGATCTTCATGACTGTAACTTACTGTTGTTCTCATCTTATGCTTGTTAGGATTTTGTCTAACATTTATTTCAAATGTATATTGGCAGTAAAAGAGTTAAAAGAATGTTATAACTGTAAGCAGTGTTTTTTTATACAATAATATATAGTATTGTTAACAAAATTCATAGAGGATTTGTGTCTGTGGTATAATTCTTACATGTTTATTTAGAACGTGTTTAGGAAGCTTTAATCATCCAAAGAATCCTTTAATAACTCTTTTTTGTAGTGTATATGTTGGTAATGTATAAATTCTTCCTCCTGAAGACAGATCTTAACTACTAGGTAATATTACTGTTGAAATTAGTGCACGTGGCTATCTCACACACACGTGCACACACACACACACACACACACACACACACACACACACACACACACATACGCACACACACAGACAAAACATGTATGCACACATTCACATACACACACTCTGCAGACACACTGACATTAGATATTACTTTAATAAAACCCTGAGGTGGGTTTAATTGTCATTATAGTGGAAGATTAATTTTATTGTACAAAACTGTGTTGTGGATTAGTTCAAATATGAAGTTTCGACTGACACTGAAGACCTTGACTGCAATCAGCAGCCATTAATTTACCAGACTAGATTACAAACATACCACATTAGGTAAAACAGAACACACACACACACACACACACACACACACACACACACAGATGTGCACCTGCACACACAAAAATTGTGGTTGGTTAGAAATGCTTTTGTACAACGTTACACTGTCACAGCTTTCGGGAAGAGTGGATTAACACAAGAGGATGGCTGTTGAGCACAGAGTGAGAGATTTTCGAGTGCAAGTGCGAGTGCATCTATGTCACACTGACCTCCCGATAATGGATTAGGAGCTGAAGGGAGAATTTTACACAACAATGATGGACTTAAACACAAACCATGCTTCTATATAAAGTCCCTTATTGTATATTACATAATTGGATCAATAGTAATACACTCTGAATGGGATGCCAGCCCATTATAGGGCTCCATGCACACACACACATACTGTACACACACTCACACACATGCAAGCACACGCACATTCATTTGCATTTATATTTACATTTATGGCCTTAGGCAGATGCCCTTATTCTAAACAACTTACAGAAGTGCTATGAAGACTAACGAATACATTGATAATAGTTCTCTATAACCTGGACAGTCCTAAATATCTGTTCAGGAGGTAAAACATCAACAATAGCACAAATACACCTTTTTATTGAAGTGCTAAGCTGTTCTGACATCTAGAGGAAGTTTATTAACACAGAAGGGTCTTGTTGCATAACTTCTTTGCACCCTAAAAGATGATGGGATCAGTCGAACAGTACTGGAGGATCTCTGGCACCTAGAGGCAAGTGGGAGTCACCAATACACCTACTAGCATGTCTAAAGAGATGAGAGTACACAAAGGAAACACACATAGGCAGTAACCAGAGCTCAGGATTGAATTGAGGACCTTAAAGCTTGTAATGCTACTCCAGGTGGCAGACTTCCACTATTCATGTCTAAATACTGCATATACTGTACATAGAAACACAGCATAGAAATCTTGTGAAAGACCACCTGCGGACATTATATTATTTTTCTTTCCTTGACTTCAGCTAATTGCACACTGAACTTTACTCATGGCATGCTGAGCTGAGTGGGATGAGCTGTGGCTAGTGAGTAGGAAATTAACAAATCTGGGGTCCCTAAAAGAACTGAGAAGTGGTTTGTAATATACCAGCACTAACCAATAACAAGTTAAACCCTCACTATTATTTACTTTTTAATTTACATTTACAGCATTTAGCAGATGGCTTTATTCAGAACAATATACAAAAGTATATTGTATATATAAAAATATAATATTATATTATATCAATATTATAAATGGGAACAAGCTGTGGAGAGGAAGATCACCTGGGCTGACCTTTAGCAGGCAGAGCCACACCGCATCAAGTTCCTGGTGCAGGCAGTCTATGACGTCCTCCCCAGCCCATTCAACCTGTACACCTGGGGTCTGGTTGATACACCAGAATGTGTCTTGCGCCAGAGAAAGGGAACTCTTGAGCATATCTTGAGCTGCTGTCCAAGAGCTTTGGGGGAAGGCCAGTATCACTGGAGGCATGACATGGTGCTCAAAACAATTGCTGAGAGCATCCGGACTGCTATAAACAGCTGCTGGAATTCAAAGCACTCCAAGCAAACCATCAGCTTCCTCAGGGCTGGAGAGAAACCAGAAAGATCTGCCAGGGCAACATCAGGGCTTCTGAACACCGCACAGGATTGGTAGCTGAAAGTGGACGTGTGTAGACAAGTTCCCTACAAGTTCCACCAGCATGTCGTCAATACCACCTTGAAAGGTGAAAGAGGGCGAAATATGAAGGCCTCATTAACGACTGCCATAACCAAGGCTGGAAGGCAAGGTGCTTACCTGTGGAGGTGGGGTGCAGAGGCTTTGCAGGGCAGTCCCTCTACAGGCCCTACACTGCACTCTGCATCATGGGTGAGAGAAGAAGAAGGGCTATCTGCAATAGCACAGAGGCTGCAGAGAAGGCTTCGAGGTGGCTCTGGATCAAGAGAGCAGATCCGCGGACAAATGCTGCAAGGGCACAAGCAGAGGCTTGATCAACCTCAGTTGGGTCACCTGAAGGAGGGTGTCTGATGTTTCGAAAGACTCGAAACACCCAATGAGATCAGGAACATCACTGATGATGTGCCCTAGCTTAGCATCAGTTGATGTATCATTACAACTGGCATTATTATGAATGCCAGTTAATCAGTCAGATTGGAGATAAACTTTGCAGATTCTTCAGTTTTATACCACCACAAAAGGCTGCTTCCTCTGAGAGTGCTGCCTTACAAAACTAGTGTGAGGTCAATATGTATTAAACCTTCAAAACCAGTCAAACTGTGTATAAAATAATGCCAATATGACATAACGTCTGTATTATTTAATCCTTTGATAACGTGAATGTTCTTTAAGTACCACAAGATGGTGCTCCTTCTCTAGAATTACAATCTTCTATTTTTTTTCTTTTCTCTGAGAAGTTTATAAAGAAGTTTTGAGAGGATTACTAACAAGATTATCCAAATAGTATGATAAAAGACATCTGTGAAAAGTAGGTAAGAATGTGTGTGTGTGTGTGTGTGTGTGTGTGTGTGTGTGTGTGTGTGTGTGTGTGTGTGTGTGTGTGTGTGTGTGTGTGTGTGTGTGTGTATTTTCCAATGCCAGCTTTGCATTTAAACCATTTATGAATGAATTAGGCACCAAATTGACTTTGTCACCCTTCCCTTTTCCTGAATGCAAACTATGTTCCGGACAATGATTAGCTCTGCTGTACTAAGATTTTGATTATACCAAGGCTGCTGGTTTAAACATGTGTGTCCTTCCGCATGACCCTTGGGTGTGCCTCAAGAACAGCATTGTTTTCCTGTGGATAGCCTAGGTTCAGAAAATGGTTGTTTTCAAGTTTTGGCCTTGTAAAAACCAGTGAAAACCTTTTAATTACACAGGCTGTAAATTAAAGCCAAATTTACATTAGCAAATGGCTGATATCCACAAAAGTAAGAACAACAGGAAATTTGATGCAAAGATGTTTTGGAAGGATGAATTTAGAAACAAAGCATGGGGGGAAACAGCACTCTTATCAGCTCTCTTCAATCTAATGTGTGTGCAACAGGTTCTTTGTAATGATTCATAAAATGAACCCCTTTTTCATGAAATGTGTCCATGTGGCAGATTATAGAGATTTTTCTTTGTTCTGTGCCATTCAGTAGCCAGCAGGTGGGCATTGTTTGAGACTGTCTGGTTGACAGGTAGACCAGAAATAAGCTTTTCCATCAGCTCTGTGTTTTCCACCTTTTCCTTTCACACTGGTCTGCTCTGGGCCTGACTCACCCACATGAATGTATTAATAGATGCATGCCCTCTTGTTAGGAGGTGCGTTGAGGGTAAACTATATCTTTTTATGCATATTCCCTCTTTTCCTCTATACTGAGGCCTCTTTCCTTCCTTTTCTTCCGTTCGATTTGTTTTTGTTAGTCTCAAGTAGGCAGGAATACAACTGGCAGCAACATAAAATTTGAAAAAGAAAAACTACAAGATCATGATCATGAAGATCTGTGTTTAGCACTGCTTTTAATTTTATCCCTCAATTCCTGTGTGTGTGTGTGTGTGTGTGTGTGTGTGTGTGTGTGTGTGTGTGTGTGTGTGTGTGTGTGTGTGTGTGCTCATTCTTGTTCTTCACTTATTACAGTACTATTAACATGTGTAGCACATAAATGCTAAGCACAGAAATAAAGGAGGTTGGCTGGAATGGCGGAGTCGTCCTCAGTGACCCATATGTTGTTTTAAGTCTCAGCCCGGAAATGGCCTCACAGTGACGGTGAACTATTTACAAGCACAACATTTCCAGCAACTAGACTCGATTTAGAAAATGCCAAATACTTCTTAGTATTGTCCAAGTATTATGTAAATGATATCACAAAACACATAAAAGACAGACAGTTTTAATATTCTCTAAAAAAAAACAACAGACAATTTAAAAAATTCTAATTAAATTTTCCTGTAAAACTAAACTGCCTGTGCAGAAGCTGGTTTGTCCATCAGCTGGTATCTGATCAACCTGTATAATGCTTCTCTTTAAAGCTGCCGGAAATATAAACACAGGCAAGGCTGTGTGTGTGTGTGTGTGTGTGTGTGTGTGTGTGTGTGTGTGTGTGTGTGTGTGTGTGTGTGTGTGTGTGTGTGTGTGTGTGTGTGTTTGATAAACAGAAATCAGAAAACTTTAGTGTGGTCTAAATGTATGTTTTTTTTTTTCATTTGTTCCAAAATCAGGGACATCAACAAAGCTAGTGTTGGTAACTCCTTTGCTGCTATAATAACCTCCACTCTTCTAAGAAGGCTCTTGGTTGCATGTTGGCACATGACTGTGGGGATTTGTGCTCATTCACCATAAGAACAATGATGAGATCAGGTGCTGTTGCTTGTTGAAGAGGTTTGGGGTGCAGTAAGTGTTTTAGTTCATCCCAAAAGTGTTCAGTGCGGTTGAGATCAGGGCCGTGCAGAACATTCGAGTCCTTTTATTACTCCAAAATATGTCTTTACGGAACTCACTTTGTGCACAGTGACATTGTCATGCTGGAAGAGGTTTGGGCTGCTTATTTGCAGTGAAAGGAATTTGTAACTCTACAGTATACAACAGTTTGAGTTTAATGGTCAGGTGTTAACACACTTTTGCCATATAATGTATCATTACGCAGAAATCATTAGTGTGTATATTTAGCATAATTCTGGATATTTTTACTCTACTTATCTTTGCATTTTTATATGCAGTTTTTGATTATGTGTAATAGTCTTTCAAACGTTGCCTGTGAACTATGTATAGCCAAGTATATCCATACTGTAGGAAATATTAAAGTTTGTTTTGGTATATGGGTTGGACCATCATTACGCATGCGCAATCTTCAGACTCCTCTCCTCCTTTCCCCCGCCCCTAATTCAGTTCCATCTCCACTTCTTCACTCCAGCCACGAGTTTGAGTTTTTTGTTTTAACTGCCAGAGCGCTTTTTGTTAGGGAAGCCATTTCTTCCCCTTGCTGTAGAGTTAAAAAAAATATATTATTGAGCTCAGAATAGCAGGAGCGCAGTTGGATATAACGTCTTTATACAACTTTTGATTGTTTCACCATTTTGTTAGGGGAGAATTTTTCCAGTCTTGCGACTGAACGTTTTCTTTTTTTCTTCCGTCGGGTTATTTGCGTGTTCTCGTTAATTATGGAACCGAGAATGGAGAATTAGGCTCGTGCCCGAAAGCGCGCTCCCTTTGCGCGTGCTTGGGAGTCGGTTCGGTTTCCCAGGTTCGGGTTCTGTAGTGCGCGCTCACGCCGGAGGTTCCGCCACGATGGGATGTGGACTGCGGAAACTGGAGGAGCCTGAGGACAGCAGCCCGGGCAAAATTTACTCCACCCTGAGGAGACCACAAGTGGAGACCAAAACCGACACCGTGTACGAGTACGTGCTGCTGGACTTCAGTTTAGAAGGTACGTGTTGGCTTTTCAGTTCACAAACAACACTAAGGTTCATTTGTAGAAGTTTGCTCTGACTTTAAAAACAACCCACTGAAATTCCTGAACGCTGTGTATAAATGTGGCAGTCTGGCACAAGCTCACATGAGGTTAAGCAAACTTGCCTTTTTTTTTTTTTTTTATAGCAACTCCAGGGTCAAATTTAGAGAGATTTCAGGAGGACTCTTCTGATTCTCGTTATATCAATGCAAAAAGGTGACGTTTTTCACAAGAAATGTTTCCACAGGACATTCTTCTACATCCCTGTAGTGTTGAGTGTACACACTTCCTAGACTTGTTATTGTTTTTGTTGTTCCAGTGAATCCATACAGAATTGGTGTATCATTATAATTCTGAAAACTACAACTGGTTTGAGATGTTTATACAAAACACTGCACACTGTCTCACTGTCCACTTAAACAAGGACACCTAAACAACACGGTTTTGCAATTATCGTTGAATAAAATTAGGTCAAGCGCTTCAGTCAGTGTTCACGACAAACATCAGAATGGGGTTAAGGTGATCTCCTTGACTTCAACCGTGATGGTTGTACGTGCCACGTGAAATGTCTTGAGTGTTTAATAAACTGATGATCTCCTGGGATTTTTACACAGAGAAGTCTCAATAGTTATGGGACTAATGCAAAAAAACAGAAACATCCTGTAAGCAGAGAGTCTGCAGTCTGAATCACCCTGTTGATAAGAAAGATCAGAGAATAATGACCAGACCGATGTGAGCTGACAGGAAGTCTGTAGTAACTCAATTATGCACGCTTTACCACTTTAGTCAGCAGAAAAGCATCTCAGAAACGAATCACTTTTTTTTTTACCTCATTCTTTAGCTCTATGCACATGATTTTATGCATTGTGCTGCTGCCGAGTGATCGGCTGATTGGTAATCTGCATGAATGAGCAGGTGTACAGCTGTTCCTATTAAAGTGGGTGGTACGGGAACATTCAGCCATCACATCACCACTGTACCCAGATGTTCAATATTCCCATTAAAGCTGCTGTAAGCAGTGTTGACCACTATAGTCCTATAACCAATGACCTGCACCTAAACAATGCAACGGTAAGGATAGATAATAGAGAAAACCAGCAGAGAAGTTGTTCAAGCTGTTGTGTACTAGATTCAGAATTCAGAAATGTCTGTACACATTGCAAGAAAGATCAGCATTATTGGGCTAAAGGTTATGGACATACAGCTAAGTAATAATGTTGCTAGGTAATAGTCAAAAATGATGAAAGGATAAATTATAGGATCTTCTAAAAACAATAGTGACCTGTGAAGCCAAAGTTTTGACACCCTTTGAAAGTAGTTTATTAGTTCCTCTACTACATCATCAATGTGCTTCTTTTCTATTTATAGTCTGTGTTTGTCTTGGGTGTCTGTACAGTTTCCTGATTGGTTACTACAGCTGGACTGTGATTGCTTACTATTATAGAGCCAAGGACAGTCACATATTTAATGACTCAAAACATCGATATTTATTTTTTTTCTTTCAAGGCACAGAATTTCAACTAGACTGCTAAAAAAAAAGCAGGTTTAAGTCAAGAGTTATCATAGAGCATTGATTCAGGCATCACTCCTCGTTCCAGAGCTGCAGCTGGACAGCACTTTGTCTCGGATAATTAGTAAAGTCTGTCTCTTCTGTTAACCAAATTTAGAGTGAGAATAAACAAAAGTGACTACAAAAGAAAAAAGAACTGACATCCTGCTATTACAAACTGTTCAGCTGGTAGAACTTAGGGATCTGTGGTTCCATCTACTAGCAAGGATATAAATGTCCTAGTTATGGAGGAAGTTAACTGATCATTTGATGCACATTAGTTCTCATCTGTCTTCCAAAGAACAGATTTCTCTGTTCTCTAACTTCAACTACAAGTAACCCTGTGAAATCAAGATGTGAATGATTGAATTATTTCAGATAAACAACAGCAGGAACTCAGGCTGGCATCAAGCTTGTATTTCTGTGTGTTTTAATACTAATGATGTTGTCTGACAATCACAAAACCATTACTAGCAATGGCGAGAATCATCATCCTTTGGCTCACCTTCTGTTGCTTCTTTGATTTCCAGCTTCATCTGTTCAGAAGCACAGCGAGTGTCCGAGGGAATGCAGGGATGAGCACTTATTTTGAATTTTCAATGTTAACAGCATGTGCTAAACTATCAGCCTGTCTCCAGACTGAATCAATCAAGTTGAATCATTTATACAAAAGTATCTACTGCTGTTTAGACTCCACAAACTTCACGATGTTAGTGCCAGAGTTAAAATTGCTCCCTGCTTGTAGAGGTCTGTAGATTATACACTGTATGTGGTATTTTTAGCCTAAGGCGGTTGAGCGTATGGCGCCGAACCAACACGGGCCCAAACAAGTCAAAACTCATTGTGCAGCTGTAAATCATTCTCAAATGTCTGCTCTTTCTTCAGTGCTCAGTAGAGAGTGCATTATTTATCAGTAAGAACTGAAAATTCCTATTTACATTTGCAAGTACTCCTTCATGTTCACAACTTTCTAATCAGTAGCCTAGATCTTAACAGCTGAACTGCCAGTATTTCCTAATCAATTAGCTTACATGTCACAAATTGAAAAAAATTATGGTGAATAATAAATTCAAAAGATCATGAATATTACTTTTAACACTAAAATCAATTAGATTTTTAATCACTTTGTCTGCTAACATTTGTCATCAGCAGAGTTTCTACAGAAGTCCTTGCTTGTGGAAGGCCAGATGTTGTGGTGCAATGGAGCTAACAGACAGATTAAAACTGCCTGGCCTTAATCGCCTGCTCACATTCGTTGAACAGCTGCAGCATCAGGGATTCAGTTCACTCGATAGGGATCAGAATCTGAAGGCATGTTTGGTGCCCAAGTTGATGTGGTGTAAAGGCATTCTGCATTCACAAGTAACTCGTTTCAGAATGGTGAATGTTTTTTTAACCCTTTGGTCATTTGCAAATTCATACCCACTAGTAAGCCGTGACCTATCACACTACAGCTAATCCCCTGGGGTGCTTGCTTTCTTCATGATATACTAAAGCTAGCCATCACATTGTTTTCAATCTGCTGATAATGCAAAAGGAGCTGAATACATTCAGGTGCATACATTTTGCAGACAGGAGTTCACAGATGCCAGCGATTGGTTAGTGATCAACAGGAGAGGGAACACTAAGCCATTTATCTTCTTATGGACTCTAGGACTGAGATTTAAACGATGGGCTGATTGCTTTTCTGTTGTGCCACTCAGGAGCCCAGAATGGTGCCTTTTTTGGTAATCAGGAGCTCAAGAGAGCTAATGAATGTGATTAGGTTTTAGTCATGATGAAATGGTGAAAGCTAACAATTGAGATTGGACTTCAGTTCAGCTAGTAATTGCGAAGGAGAAAGAACAAGTCTATGTACAAACATAATTGCATTATATTAGTCGAAGACTAAAAGTAAACTTCCATTCAACATGGGATCATGTTTATGTTTGTAATTGTACAAAATGTCAGGAGATGTTGATTACTGAAACAAAGAGGTCAGACAAATGATGTACCAGTCCTGGCTGACTGGGCTGCTAGTTCTCAATCTCCCTGTAACCTTTTTTCTAGTGGATCGTTCTCTGGGTGTGAAGGATCTAGAAGTCATTTTCTCATACGTTCTATGTATGAGCCCATTCGAAACTACGGGAGCCCAGAGGGGAGAGTCAGCGGATATTAAAAAACGATTTTCATTCAAACAAATCGATGTAAACTACACATTCGAGTTAATCGATAAAAATCAATTTATCGCCCAGCTCTAACCTGAGGATTTGAGTTTAGTTTAGCTAGACTGAGATGATGGGTACTACAGGAGTGCATTTTTCCAATTTGTACAACAGGTGACAACTTAAAGGAAAAATATTTGTCTTTTCTAAAAAATTTACACTTCCAGCCCACTTTAATAGGAACACCTGAAACCCTGTTCATTTACACAGTTAGCCAATAATGCAGAAGCAACACAATGCTTAAATCAGGCAGATAAAGATTCACACCAGAATGAAGAAAATCTATGATCCGTGTAGTTTAACCATGGCCTGAATGTTGGTGCCAGATGGGCCAGTGTAGAGTTTACACAGAATCGTGCAAACAGTTCTGCATCATGTGTGCCGAGGGTCTGCAGGCTGAAGCATCTTTGAGGATAATTATCAGGAAATCAATAGACCCCTAAAATAGTCACTCTTTATAGCCGTGCTGAGCAGAAAAGCATATCTCAGGACTCGCAACATGTACAGAGCGGGTGAGCATGTGTTTTCACTGATTAATGATACTTTTCTTCCTGTATTTGGAGTTTATTATACCCTACTTCATTATTACAACATGTCTGTGTCTCACTTGACCAAATGCTCCTTTTATACGCATGAATTTTTTTGCCCAAAACTCTTTCTGTACCATAAAACCTCACATAAATTCTTGCTCTCTCTTCTCGACCCCCTCCCTGCTTTTCTCTTCTTCCAATAAACTGCCACCCTGCAGCCCCACAGTCTCTCTACTTTATCTGCTGTCGTCACTCGCTCTTTCTTCATGATTCTTTCTTTCCCATCAGCCTTTTTTACCTCATTTACTTTCGTTTGTTTTACTTGCACTTTCTGTGGAGCCCTCTCTTTTTTCCCCTTTGCATCTCACCCTCACTGCCTCCTCCTCCTCTGTCTCTTTCTGTCTGTGGTGCTTGATGAACAGAGAACAGAAGGCACAGTGTGTGAGTTTAAATGGAGGTAGGGAGGGAGTGTGAGGGGAAAGTCCCCTAGGGAATAAATGCACAGCCCTCTCTGAGGCCAGTGTTGTTCAGCGAATACAAACACACACTCTCCTTCCCCTATGAGCTATCAGCTCCATGTCTCTGCTGGCTCAGGTGTGATCTTGAGCACATGGCATGCAGCGACAGGAACACATTTCTGGAAAGCGTGACACCCGCTGCTTGCCTAAGTTATGTCTGGGATTGAATCATTGTTTCATAGAGGTCTGATCATCCTTTTGTGTGTAAGCATTAAGACACATGTGTATATGACAGGAATTTAAATCTAAATAGGAGATTTAGTTTGAATTGCTTCCTGCCTGTGTGTGTTTGCGTGTCGTGTGTATGTTGGAATGCTATGGGAATGTGAATGTATGTGCATGCTGTGAACAGCAGCTCTTTTGTGGACACAGGAAGTGTGTTTGGGGTCTGCTCTGGAGGCAGCTTGAGAAAGATGATCCCCCATGTTTGTTTCATTACAACTCCAAACTCCTTGTGTTTTGTTCTGATAATCACTCACTGTATTACTGCTAATTTGGCTACCGCATCTAGGTGTGTGTGTGTGTGTGTGTGTGTGTGTGTGTGTGTGTGTGTGTGTGTGTGTGAGAGAGAGAGAGAGAGAGAGAGAGAGAGAGAGAGAGAGAGGTTCTTAAATGGGCTAGCTTCCCAGGGTGAGTTCTCACTATAGCCTCCAAATCCACCTCAACCTTCAGCAGAATAATAAATTCTGTATTTAAAAAATGCATTCTTTGCTGTGTCTCAGGTAGTCGCCCCACCGTGCAGTATCTGTCCTCTCTGTGTGAGCTGCCTCAGGCACTGCAGCCCTATTACACTCAGGGCTACGTGCTGGTAGCCTTGCATCCCATCATCCTCTCTGTTGGCCGCACACGATCCCTGCCCTGCAGCCTGCTCTACCGGGCCATCCTGACCAGACAACGACCCAGGTAACACAATTTGATTTTGACTAGAGCTTTTAACAGTTGATGGCAGCTTTACAGAATTCCACATGTAGATATGAGAGGAGCCAGACTCCTCTGTATAAACCGTTACAGACATGCTTGTTATAGAAGAGTAAAAGCAAGTAACACTAAGTGCGTCAATAAATTTGTTCAAGGTTAGTATAAGACATTTACAATTGCAGCAGCTGTTCTCAGGTACAGACCTATTGTGCTATCCCAGTTGATTATCCACTGAAATATATGTGAGCCCTGAAACTCTGTTTGTGGGAAATGTAGATCTTTCTACAGCAAAAGAAAGTCAAGCTCAGATCCACAAAGCTGCAGACATGGTGCATCAGGATAAGATCAGGTGAGAGGAGCCAGAGTAGCTAAAGTGCATGAGGAGCAAGTATTGGAATCTCACAGAGCAACAAGACTACACCTACAATTCAATGTTAGTATATAGCACTTTAACAATGGACATTGTCACAAAGAAGCTTTACAAAAATATAGAAATTTAGGATATCATTGTAAACACATAAACATGTCCCTAATATGCAAGCCAGAGGTGACTCAAAAGGGAAGCCATCTTCAACTGGGTGACTCCTGATAGTGTGATTATAAACAATTTCTCTTCTATAACTGTGTATTATATGGTCAAAATGTGTAATCATTTAACCAGGAAATTTGTTCTAGTTTTGAAAATGAAGTCTACAACTGTTGTTGAAGTGATCAACTGGTCACCGATGGAGACTGTTCATGGTAAATTGAGTCTTAAAAAGTGGGACCGACAGAAAGAGAGGGGAAGAAAGAAAGAAAGAAAGAAAGAAAGAAAGAAAGAAAGAAAGAAAAAAATGGAGTAGAATGGACAGAGAGACACAAAGGGGCAGAAAGCATGTCAAAAAAGGGAGAGGGAAGGAGATACACAGACTATTATATATGCTTATTGTCAAGTAAAAAACAGATCATCAAGTAATCACTTTAATCATGTCCCAGTGCTGTTGCACATATTTGACTTCTGTATCTGAGGCAGAATAGGAATTTTAAGTCTAAAATACAGTATCTGTTGAATCTTGGGTTTTTAAAAAGTCTGTAAGACCTCAAAACAGTGTAAACATGCTATACACAGGATCCATCAAGTGAAAGAGAAGCCTCCAGGTCAGGATACTCACTGTGGCCTGACGTGGTTAGCATTGTAGTAAAGGAAAACATAAGAAGCAACAGCTTGTGCCTAGAGAGTTGCTTGGATGTATAAAACACTTGGTCTTGTCATGCAAGCCCATTGAGCCATTTTTGAGCCTCATGCTGACATGCCATCCATGACGAATCAAGCACGACCTTGAACAAGGTTCAACACAGTAGAGGTTATACATTTCACAGGCTCTGCAACAGGACGTTGTGTAAAATGAAGTTACCCCCCTGTGAGAAACTGCAGACAATCACCAACATTTTTTTTTTTTTTTAAATTTTTTTTTTATTAGACCCAGTGCAAAGTGGAATTTTCCTAAACACTTAAGTGGAAATGTTTGTGTGTGGGTTTGTGTTGCAGTAAGCATGCAGTGGCCATGGTTTACAGTGTGCCAGTGCTAAGGGTTGAGGAGTGGCCACTGCCCGGAGATTCCCTGACCGGCGACACTGTGAGAGCACTTATAGACCGGGTCAGTGTTTACTCAGAGATGCATATGAATGAATTGCTTGAAAAAAATCTTTCAGATTATTTTTTTTAACCTGAGTAGATAATCTGGAAGGTTTTTCCTGTTTTTACTTAAACACAACTATTTACATACTGTATATCACATGCAGACAATGATAAAGCTGACACACTGCATATGTCTGAATTTTTCAGGTCAACTGTAATGCTCGGGGAGGTGTACGCTTTGTGGGCTCTGTGCTTCAACAGGCAGGAGCAGGGAGGTGTAACACCAGAGTGTCGAGTCCCAGACGGAGCTGTCGCTCCCCACCACACACTCCACCAGGAGACAGAGACATGGAGGACAGTGGATATAGTCCAGGTTACACATCTCAAAGCCCCATACAGCACCAACTCAGTCAGTGTAAACACTGAATTATTTTATGGCTACAAGTCTGATCCTTGACATTGTTGGCTTTCAGTGTGAGGAATTTGTCCCATCTGAGGGGACAGCCTTTACAGAATTTTAGTGGCTGAAATAACAGCTTTTATATTTTAGATGCTTATAAACGAGTACTTAGGGCATCTCAAAGAGCAGAAATGGTATCACCATTGATATCACCATTTACATTGAAATGAATGAAATTGGGGAATAGAAGCCTTTAATCTCACATATACATTTCTCCACATATCCTAACTGAAGAGGTTGGGGTCAGAGCACAGGTTCAGCTATGATACAGCAGCCATGGAGCAGGAAGGGTTAAGGGCCTTGCTCAGTTACCTAACAGGGGCAGCTTGGCTGTGCTGGGGCTTGAACACTGACCTTCAAATCAACAACCCAGAGTTTTAACCATGAGTCACTTTTGAAGATGGTGAACATTTGTGTGAGGGTGGAAAAACATTTTATTTTTTTTGTTTATGAACTTTTTTTTTAAAGTCCTAAGTATCTAATTTCCAAAAAGCTATTAATCATCACTGTGGAGTTTGACATGACAAAGACATTCAAGCTGAACCTGGACACCAAAAAAAGAGGAAATTAAGCGACTGACGCAGCTTATCCAGCTGTAATGCAATTTTTAGTTTAAACATGCTGCTTCTCTGATGACACATCAGCTCAGTGATAGAAATTGTTGTCATTTTCCAGGTGCCACATGTAGCAGGATGCTCTGTTCAAATATAGGGCTTCAGATGCTCTGAAAATGAAGAAGTTCCTGATCTGCTAACCTGATATATTTCCCGGTTTCTTGACATCTGTCTAATAAAGAGCTTGTCATGAAGTTTAAGGGACAGCATTACTTTCTCATCTGCTGATGAACCTTCAGTCATACCAAAACGGCTCACCTTCCACTGCCTCTGTGATGTCCAATCTGCAGATCTGAGATTGCTGGTGCTCTTTCACTCCTGGGCTCCAGGCTGTGCTCCGCTAGACCCGCTAGCCTGCAGTTACCACCAAGGAGCACTCTCCATGCGCGTGTCCAGGAAGGGCCAAGTTGTCAGCAGTCTGGAGGCTGATTGGCTCGAGCTAACTGCAGCTTACTACCGCAAAGGCTGGTCATTAGTGGACTCGTTTGTGTACTGGGATACACCGAAAGGTAACTTGTCCTGCTGTAGATTTCTTCTCAAAGATTTTAAATCAATAAATGAAGGAATAATAATAAATGAAGGAAGTGTACTACATTGTAGGGTTATAAAAGAACTAGACTGGCAAAGATATTTAAAGATTAAACCTGATTAAAAACACTCTATATCTGATTGATCCAAATCTCTTCACCATTGCTCCCGGAATTGTGTGTTGTGTTACTTTTTATTTTTTTACTTCCCAAATTTATAGTCTTCTTCCTTAGTGTCTGTTTCTGTTTTGTTTCCTTTCCCCATTTTGCCTCTCTTCTCCCAGAGTGACTATATTTAGTGCTCACATCTCAACCTCATGACCTCACTTCCTCTTTTGCACCAGACTAATAACAGCTAAATCAGATGTGTGTGTGTAGACATCTGGAGTCTGCGAATGTAGAACATGAAAGAGCACAGAGCACAAATACTCCAGCTCGCTCTCTCTCTCGCTCTCTCTATCTCTCTCTGCGCTAATATGACAGCAGGGCCATATTCCCTCATTTGTCTTCTAAGTAGTTCATTATTGTCTTAGTAGGTCAGTGACACATTTTCAGCATTGACATAATGAGACCAGTTTAATGTTGTATCATTTCATCATACATAGCCACAATGCACAATACATATACAGTACATCCAGCCATATGAATAAATTGAGACTTTTTCTCTGCCTTTGGAGTCATGTGGGAATGTGTATTTATGGCTGTAAATGATGAATTTCTTCTTTTTCTTTTCCTTTTTTTCTTTAGGTGATCCAGTGCCCAGATCCTTAGAGGGGCTGTTTGTGTATGAGGAGAGAAGCCCTGCATCTCCTGCCAATGACACCATCGTTGTTGAGCAGTGGACTGTTATTGAGGTCAGCAAATGCACTGCTTAAAGGTTATACTTGTTTAGTACACACGAGCTTTCACACTTGAAACCGTAAACCCTGAGTCACTGTAAACCCTGAGCTATCTTGTGAGTCCTGAGCTATCTTGTTTCACGCTGCTTATACTTTTCCCCCGGGTTAACAATTATTCCTGGGGATTCATATCTGATGTTTCACAGTGTACATTCCTAAACACAAGGTTGGAGTTTTTGTCTCATGCTTTCATATCAGTGAGGAAAAATATTGCCACATACAGAATTATGTGGGGTTTCTGTGACTGTACACAAAAAAAAAATCGGTGACCTGGGGTTAAAAGCAAGGTTTAAAATGATGATAACCACAGTTATTAAGCACAGTGTGGAAAGCCCTATTGTGTAGTATTTCAGTATCAATAAAGGTAGAACCTAACAACCTGCTACACTCATGTCTGTCAATATTTTCTTAAAGATATGTAATAGTTATTTGTTTGGTGAAGCATGTGATATGGTGCCTGTTACAGGGCTCTAACGTGAAGACGGATTACGGGCCACTCCTTCACACTCTTGCTGAGTTTGGCTGGTTACTAACGTGCGTACTGCCCACACCCATCATTCGCCATGACAGGTAAAACACACACACTGTTCAGACTCCTGTCTCTTTTTTTTTCTTTTTAAAAAATGCAGGTTTTTTCTTTGCAGTGAGGGAAATCTTGCCACCAAACAAGTGGTGTTCCTGCAGAGGCCTGTTAAAACCCCCTCGATCCGACAGAACAGCCAGGTACACCCAAGAATTTCTGCTTACACAGAGCTGTTTCTAAACTGACACCAAACAGAGACCAATTACAAATGAACACAAACACCGTTCTAGAAAATAATCAACAATGAGGTGATGTGTATGATGTAATAACAGCTTTAAAGTGTTCTGAGATTTTTCCCACCAGCTTCTCTTTAAAAGTTAATAAGATTCTTAAAAAAAGAAATTCAGCCTGTTAAATTTTCCTGTCCTTAAGGTGTTCCCATGATGGAAAAGATTTGAATTTGTTACAAAGCACAGACAAATATGACTATTTCCTTAGAGAAAGCTTGACCATTCCAATAAGATAAACAGAAAAAGCTTTCAGTCTTCTGCAGATTAAGTCCAACAAAGCAGGATGTCAATGTGTACATCCACCCAAGCAGAAGCCACACCTGATTCCACCTGTTTAATCAGTTGTTCCTGGCTTTTAGTAGACTCTGGTGTGGCTTCTGCTTGGTTGGAATGAAAACCTGCACCCACACCGGCCATTTCCAGATTAGATTGGACACCGCTGGTGTACATCAAGTCAAGTCACCTTTATTGTCACATTACCATAGCACATGTGCCATGGTGAGTGAAATTCTCGGGAGCGAGCTCCAGAAATTGCAGAACCATTTACATACAATAGTTAAGAAACAAATTAAGATCAATTTACATACAGGTGAAAAATGTGCAAAATGCTCAATACCGGGTGAAATGTGCTTATACATAGTCAGTACACGCAGTGTACTACTAGACATATTTACAATGCACTACCCATTATATACAGTATGTACTATATATAAATATATATATATATATATATATATATATATATATATATATATATATATATATATATATATATATATATATATAATGTAACATGTTAAGGTGCAACAGACTGTACAGATACAGAAATGTCCTGTGGTACAGATAGCTTATAATCAGATAGATTATTATATTAAATTAAATGCAGTGTGTGTATAGTCCAGTGTGTATAAATGCAGTATGAATGCAGTGTGTGTGTGTGTGGTTCAGTGATGAACTGTTGAAGTTAGTGTGCAGTGTGTAGCATACCATGTTGTGGAAGTATGCTGTAGGCTGTGTTAGTTATGGCTGTTAATTAGTCTGATAGCCTGAGGGAAAAAGCTATCCCTCAGTCGACTGGTGCTGGATCGGATGCTGCGGAGACGTCTTCCTGAGGGGAGAGAGAGAGCAGTCTGTGGGATGGGTGGCTGGAGTCATTAGTGATCCTCCGAGCTATTCTTATACACCGCCTTGTGTAGATATCCTGGAGGGAGGGAAGCTCACCCAGAAACACCAGGCTGCAACTACCAAATTCCATGATATATACATAAGTGGGTAGAATAACCCACATGCTTCCTCGCAGAGGAAACTCCACGGTTAGTACCTGTGCTGGATGGTGAGTACAAATTGGAGAAGACCAAATTAGAGAGAAAATGAGGCGGAAAGAATGGATTATTTATTGTAGACGGAACATCGACTATACACGTCAATGTGAAGGAGTTATGAAGCTCATTTGAAACATAAACCAACTCAGTCACATCCAGAATTCAACATTGTAGGAATGTTATTAAAATATTACAATTCTTAATTTTAGGTCAGTTTTGAACACATGCTTTCATGTACAATCTCAGATCCACATCATCTCAAGTACTGTATTAATCACCGTCTCCTTCATGTGTCTCAGGGGAGCTGCACTCGGAGAGAGAAGGTGAGCCACTCTATGAATCGAGGGATTGGAGTGGCTCACAAAGAGGAAGAGCTTTCCCCTAGTACAGGGGGTGTTGTGGGATTCCCTCTGTTTGGAGGGGGTTATCCTAGTGCCCTGTCGCAGCTGGAGGATGGCGGCTTCGAGCAAGATGACGGGGCAGGTGAAGTCACCTGTATGTGACGGTCCCACACAGCAAAAATATACAACAGAGAACTGAATCTTCAGTGCTCAGCTCTGTGCTATAGAAGATTTTATATCACTAACAGATTAGGTTAAGCTTTCTTACTTTTACCCGCTCCCTGTATATTCTTATCTAGTTGAATGTTTAGCACTTTTGATATTTTTTGTAAAAAGACAATTTCTTAACGAGGTGGATTTCATCTCGTATTTTATGGTTTTTAGATCTATAAGTTGACAAGATGCATAGCACACATCCATCCCACAATTATGTTGTTCTCACAAAGGCTTCCCACACACATCTGCACTGTTCGCACAATTCTCACTTCCTGTTGTTCTTTCTTGATCCTCACTAATTACACATCACTCAGCGCCTCTTGTCCTCCTGACACCTGCAAAGCCTCGGAGCTACATTCTGATTTATTCACTGAAGCTCATCTTGGGCTCCTCTCCTGCTTGCTCTGAGAAGCGAACACTTCTATTTGTGTATTTCTTGCCTTTTTATGGTACTGAGGAAGCCCAGACTGCAGTGAAGAGAGTCAGGAAAAATTAACACCATTTTTTTTTTGGATCTTTTTAGGCCATTTTTCATATGCAGTCCCCATGTGGAACCTGGGGGAAAAAATAAAACAGACTGAAGGCTGCTTATCTCAGTTTGCAGTTCTGAACTCAAGTGGTGCTACAGAAGGGCTTTTTTTAAATAGATTTTTTGTTGTACACTCACAGTTCAAAAAGGTGACATGCATTTTGTAATTCTTACAAATTCATGGAAATTGTTTGTCAAATACCAGTGAGAACTAACTACACACTCGTTCACTTTATTATAAACATTAAGTGTTGTGTTGTTGGCAGAATCAAAGCGAATGTGTCATAGTATTGACTTTGTACAGCATGATGCATTATTTTAATTCTCTTGGTGACTGATTTTGCTTTAAATTACTCTATAAAGGAAAAACAGGTTGTAGAATATTATGCTGTATATAGGATTAATAAGCCATGACATGCTGCGGTTCTTTTTAAAGTAACCAGTATAAACTACCATTGATAGTATTACGTGTTAAATGATGTAACTCACAACTTGTTGGAATGAATATTTTATTAAAACAGTTATTCCCTCATTTCCCTTCTAGTTGTATTCACATTTGATCTGCAAGTCTATTCACAAACATCTGCTAGTTCATTGAACTATACAGCTCAGAGGCAGCTCTGGGTATGAGGTGTGTTTTATTACTATCATAATGAAAATATCTAACTTCAGTTCATTAAAAAATGGTTAGATAAAACACCTCCACCCACACAATAACTTAAGTAAAGAAAGGGTGAATATCACCACACTTGTTCATATAGTGAGGAGGGGGGAAAGAAAAAGCAAAGGAGAGACTCTTGCAGCTCGTCAGATACTTATGCAAGAGTAAGACGCGTATATACAAGGGAGCTTTAACGGTTTGTGGCTATAAGGAGGAAAAGAACACAAAAAAACAAGACTGAATGCCAGTTGTTCAGGATGCTTTGCAGAGGTGAAGGTCAGGCTTCGCTCTCTCCTTCACAGCCAGTTTGATTCTCCTCCTCCATGATGGGCACAATCAGATTGTCCTTGGACATCAGGCTGTACTTCATCACGAAGCGGGTGAAACGGTGACACAAAAATGTCTCGTTCTGCAGATGAAGAGAAACATTTTCTTTCTATTTTAATTCAATTTATTTGTATAGCCCTAGTCCCCCCAAGAGAGAAAAACTGCACATTTTAGGGTGGCCTTTTATTGTGCCCAGTCTAAAGCACACCTGGGCAATAATCATGCTGTCTAATCAGCTGTGAGGTGGATGGATTATCTTGGCATATGAGAAGTGCTCACAAACACAGATTTAGACAGATTTGTGAACAATATTTGACAGAAATAGGCATTTTGTGTACATAGAAGAAGACAGTTCTTTGAGTTCAGTTCATGAAAAATGGGGCAAAAACAAGTGTTGTGTTTATATTGGAGGCAACAGCTCCAATAAATTCTAATAAACACCATAAAAGAATTTGTTCCAAAAAGGATGCATGTAACAGTACCCTTAGAATAAGACTCTTTTTTTCTACCCAAATAATTCCCCACAAACGCTACATACCTACCTTATTCCAAAATGCAAAGACTAACAGTGGCAATATGTTAGCGTCCACATCGACAAGACCATGTCCGTTGTTGTAGTGTGCCATGATCATTTGTCATGTTATGGAGTGAATCCTAAGCACATTGTACTTGACTAACTTTAATATTGTCACAGGATGCCACCTACTGGCCATGCTAAAGAATACCATTCAAACACGATTTCCTTTCATTGTCTGTACATGCACCGTTGTGTTTTTATGTCAACACAAAAACAATAATGTTCTAAAAATAACTAAAAATAAAAACTGCTGACCTCATGTGTGTCGAATATTTGGCGATGGTGAAAGTAAGCATGGGAGAAGATCCTGTAAATGCGACGACAGACGGAGCCGAGCTTCGCCACTGACGACTCCTTAATGCTGACGCTGTACACAGAACACGTTAATGAGCACAACATTCCGACTTCCTCGAGCAGCATCACTATCAGAAATGTGGTGCAAACCAAACTAGATTTCAGGGATGTTGAAAATATGCCACCATGAGTATAAACATATATAAAACCATTCGCCAAGTAAACTTTGTAAATAAGCAGTATCCGACCTGTTTATCCTCAATCCCTAATACGAGGAATGGCAGCTTTTGTGTGGAGGCACTCACCGGCTAGGGAAATACTTATTGCTGTTGAGAAGGCATGCTGCACCGTCCAGTGTGTGCCTAGTGTAGTCGATGGCAGGACACTGTATAGGGGAGGGAGGGGGGCGAGAGAGAGAGAAAAAAAGGCTTGATGTTAGAAGCCATGCTGTCGATCCATGTTTTACGTCTTGTGTTATATTTTTAATTACTACAGATTTATCAGGGAAGAGTCGTGGATTGTCCGAGTTTTATCTTGTTACAGAAATTGTTAAAGAAGGAGCTGATTTGACATGTTCTGTTAAGT
Organism: Tachysurus fulvidraco; assembly: GCF_022655615.1. Classification (NCBI taxonomy): domain Eukaryota; kingdom Metazoa; phylum Chordata; class Actinopteri; order Siluriformes; family Bagridae; genus Tachysurus; species Tachysurus fulvidraco. The sequence goes on along the minus strand of NC_062523.1, from coordinate 22,443,576 downwards.
CTGTATGAGAGAGCATAGAGGTCAGGTGTGTCCGGTACAGAACAGTCATTATAATGTACCGTTTCAATAGTTTTGAAAATGCTTTGAGATTTCTAAGGCAACGTACTGTACCACATGTCCAGATTACTGATATATGGTACAATCACTAAACATTAGTCCATTGGTGAATATTGCATGACCACCCCAGCCTGGATTTATTTCTACGTTTCTAAAAAAGGATAAGTTTGTGTGGCTTTCCTCCGACTTCCCAAAAGCATGGCAGGTTGATTGGACACTGTATAATGTATATGTAGTACTCCAAACAATATACGTATATACAGGTGCATCTCAAATTAGAATGTCGTGGAAAAGTTTATTTAAAAGTTTATTCAAATAGTGAAATTCGTATATTATATAAAACACACATAACGAAGTAGTTTAAGTCTTTGGTTCTTTTAATTGTTATGATTTTGGCTCACATTTAACAAAAACCTACCAATTCACTCTTTCAAAAAATTAGAATACTTCATAAGACCAATAAAAAGACATTTTTTAGTGAATTGTTGGCCTTCTGGAAAGTATGTTCATTTACTGTATATGTACTCAACACTTAGTAGGGGCTCCTTTTGCTTTAATTACTGCCTCTATTCGGCATGGCATGGAGGTGATCAGTCTGTGGCACTGCTGAGGTGGTATGGAAGTCCAGGTTTCTTTGACAGTGGCCTTCAGTTTCTCTGCATTTTTTGGTCTCTTGTTATTTATTTTTCTCTTGACAATACACCATAAATTCTTTTCAGGCCTTGTCAGTTTGGTGGCCAGTCATGCACATCAAAGTCATGGTCATTTAACCAACTTTTGCCAAATCCTGCTAGAAAATGAAGTGCTCTAAAATACAAAACTTGCTCTCATCTGAAAAGAAGACATTGGACCACTGGGCAACAGTCCACTTCTTAGCTCAACTAAGATGCCTCTGACATTGTCTGTGGATCAGGAGTGGCTTAACAAGAGAAATACCACAACTGCCTCAGTCCATTCCTTGTGAAGTTTACCCAAATTCTTGAATTGATTTTGCTTGACAAGCCTCTCAAGGCTGCGGTAAATTGGTGGGTTTTTGTTAAATGTAAGCCAAAATCATCACAAAAGTACCAAAGACTTAAACCACTCAGTCTGTGTGTAATGAATTTATATAATACACGAGTTTCACATTTTTCCACGACATTCTTATTTATTGAGATAAATTGAGATAACAGATACACCTGTATATTTAATCTTGAATTTTGCATTCTATTAAGCTTTATATTATTCTTTATATTAACCTTTTGTTCTATGTTTATGTTCTGTAAAGCTGCTTTGAGACAATGTCAATTGTAAAAAAGCGCTATACAAATAAACTTGAATTGAATTGAATATATCCAGATGAAGATGTCCAAGAAGGCAGCATTCCACGTGAAGTTTCTTTTTGAACAGTTCATCCTTACACTAGTAGATACAGTAGGTAGCATCTTGTGTTTTGGACACACCCTTACAGAGGCACACATTATACTCACCTCTTTTGGGGTCTTGTGGGCAGCACAAAGAAAGATCCACTGCTCAGTGGCGGTCATCTGGGTACATGTGTCTGGGTGGCACTCACTCTGCCCGACAGAAAGTGCAGGAACAAACCGTTAAAAGAGAAAGAGACAAGTACTCGGCATAATAAAGCCGATTGTATCAACAAGGGCGGTGCCATTATTTTAAACTGTTTGTGTGGTTACCTGATGAGTGAGCACTAATTTATATACCTTTCAAATAACACAGAGTTTACCTGAAGTTTAACAGCCAAGCCGTTGAGTTCCAAACAAAATTGCCTAAAAAAAAATTGTTTCAAGGTCACTAGGGAAAGTTTCAAAGGGAAACACAAGACTTTAAAGTTTGTAGTGCATGCATAGTTTAGATTTTATTATAGCACTGTCAGCTGACTTGTGAGCAGTCAGGCACATACACTGTCTGCAAAGAAAAGCGAGTCACCTGAGATGTTCGTATTTCCAAACTCCTTCATCCTGTCCTTCTGGAGGCTCCAAGATCTTCTCTATGTTGGAGCAGTCTGAGCGAATGTTTTGCTGGATATACTAAAGATGTCAGAACAGAGACTTGTGACATCACAGGCATGGAAAATAAAGCAACTGTACGACAAGGTACTGTTACTGCCATGCTGAATACTTTGCAATCCTGAATCTTTTTTTTTTTTTGCTCTTAAACCATAAATATTTGCCAAAAATTGTATTGATTAAAGAATTTTATTATTTTACGACTTTACAATTATATTTAATGTTATGGAATGATTAGCTTCTATTTCACTTGACTAACAGAATAATGTAGCCTCTAACAAAAAAAAAAAAAAATGCTCCAATGTTGACAAACAAATGTTATTACATTTAAGGGTCCAGGCAACAAAATCAAATCAGAATTCTGGTTCATGGATGGAAAGCTCTATTGCTATAAAAGAAATGTTACTGCATTAAGTGAAAAAATGCTTAGAATACTTGTGAAATAAATTTATAATGATGTGGAATTTCTTTAACATTACCCACGGCTACAAAAAAAAAAATTAACCAATGTTTTAATTAACTGTGAGATTTCAACACCCTTAATCGTCAGAACTCACTTGAAATACATTAAAATCATGTGGACACCTGACTATCACACACTTCCTCAACTCTTCTAAACAATTGTCTAAAATGGCTTATATGTAAATTCACAGCATTTGGCAGACATCTGTTTCTAATTTTATACAACTGAGTAATTGAGTGTTATCAGCCTCGCACAGGAGCCCAGCAGTGGCAGCTTGGTGAACCTGGGATTCGAACTCACAACCATCCAATTGGTTCTCCAACACCCTAACAGCTAGGCTACTATATCCCTCATATTATATACTGTAAATAACTGTGGAAATAACTAAGAGGCACAAATCTGATTCAACATGACAATGTCATTGTGCCCTAAATGAGCTACAAGAAGACACCGTTTGACAAATTTAGTGTGGACGAACATGTGTGTCCTTTACAAAGCCTTGACTCAGACTCATCCCCTCAAAATTACTTTGCGATGAACTGGAACACTGACTAAACCCCAGTAGCTAATCTCACTAATGCTCCTGTATCTGAATGAACACAAATTCCCACAGATACTCTCAAAAAATGTAGTCTTTCTAAATGAATTAAGCTTATTATATAACACAAAAAAAAATGACATATGGTTTTGCTGGTGAAAGGTCCGGAACCTTTTAGAAATAGTGTATATCCCTTAATTAATAAGTAAGCCTGTACAAAGACATAAATTTAGCCATTAATTTTGTGCAGCGCCCACCTGTTGCACTGCCAGAGTGCTGTCCATCTCCTCAAAAGACTCATCCGGCCAGCTGTAGAAGTCCTGACATGGCAGAGAAAACACATTGCTGTGAGATTAAATGTTCCACAATAAGCATGGAAGAAATAAGAAGTTCCGTGTCTCAATAAAACACCATTAAAGGCAACAATCGTGTTATAACTGCTGACGGGTTTTATTGTAATGCTAGTGTTTATCTGGCTTCTCCGTGTATGTAGATACATAAAAGATCTATCTGCTGTGACTAGCTGTCTACCATACAGTTAACTATTTTTCTGCACTAGTTCTTAGTACATAGATCTAGGTTTACTACGTTCATAAGCCATATATTAAAACACTGGCGTTATTATTTAACAAACAAGTGCGGTGTTTTGAACATGGCTAAGTAGTTTGTTTACTGCTCGTATGCAGCTAATTGGCTAAATAAGTACTCCAAGATAAAGTGTTGGGTCTGACGTGACTAGACAAACTGAAGGCATCTAAACAACTGATTCCTTATAAATCACTTTATTAAAAGATAACTGGAAAAGGAAGTAAGTGGTTTGTTGTCCACTGCTAGTGATTTGTGCAAAACCAAGCAGGTTGGCTAGCCTGCTAACGTTAGCCTGCTAGACTTGTTTGCAATTTCATACGAGACTCCTGACCACCCGTAACACTGCCTCTGTTGCGGTGAAATCGAATAGCTTTTTCCTAAACTAGTTTATTGGTTAAAATTTTATGTAAATGTAGTGCAGGAGATGGTGTACCTTCGCCTTGGTTCCCGGTCTGTTCCTCCTCAGAACGGTTGTGCCCTCCGCCATGACCATCTCGACGGACTTAATGGAGTGCGCGCGCCTCTAGCGGTCACTTCTGGTACTGCTATTGCTCAACAACAACGGTGTTTACGTACATTACATTATTACAGGTGGGTGAAATGTCGAGTAAAATGGCGTCAATTTTATTTTATTTTATTTTATTTTATTTATTTATTTATTTATTTATTTATTTATTTATTTATTTACTTACTTATTTATTTAACAACAGACATCAATTAAAAAACTTGACAATAACAATACAAATACAAGGTATGGTAGGCGGAATTTACAATAAAATATTAAATATAGTACAGATTTTCAAAGTTTTCAGTGCCTTTTGCTTTAAAGACAATCTTTTAGAATCAATATAAAGTTCCATTTCTTTTTTAAATGATATAAACAGGGTTTTTTTCCCCAGAAAATTTACATTTGTGAATGTGAAATGTTGCTAACAAAAGGATCAGATTTATTTTGTAAATACTATTGGTAGTCTCTTTGATTCTTCAAAACACCAAAAAGCACATTTTTCCAAAATTAAGCAAAATAAACAATATTCAAGTGGGCAGTACCAATATAAGTGAACCACAGTTTCTAAGCTGTTATTAAAAAATGTACAATCTATATTGCTTTTAAAGTTTAAATGAGTCTTTATTTTATTTGTAATTAAATACTGATTTGGAAGTAGCCAAACCTTTTTCTGTAAACCGGTTCCAGAAAGAATGAACATAAGGTAATGATACAATATTTCTTTGAAATAAAGTATACATCTATTGTGGGAGTTAAAGGACAAACATATCCTACTAACAATAGGTGTGGACAATAGGTATGGACCAAAGTTGAGTATTTATTCTTGTTGAATATTTAATTAAAGTACAAATTTTAGGAGATATGGCATCAAAAACATTGCCATAATCCTTTGGTGTTACAGGAATTTTGTAAAAAGCCAAAAACTCACCAAAAGTGAAAACCATTTGAAATAAACAACTGATCTACCAGAATTATGCCAACCAATACTCAAGAAAAAGAGATTTACGCTTATGTCCTTATTATTCCAGATATAATACCTATGCGGTGAGAAATTGTGCTTGTAGATCATTGACCATGAAAGAAAAGCCTGGCAATGAAACTCAGCTAGTTTTACTGGTAGTTTGTCAATATCGTAATTGCAACTAAGGAAAAGCTGAATGCCACCTAAGTTGGAAAAAATATGTGAGGGAATAAAATTCCAAATTGAGTTGGTATTTCCAATTATCTGTCTAAGCCAATTAACTTTAAATGTATTATTTAATGTTGCAAAATCTAAAAAAATTAGACCACCCTTTTCATAAGCATTCATAATAATCGTTTTCTTTATATAATGCATTTTGTTTTTCCAAAGAAAGTTATACAACATTTTGTCAATCTCTTTGCATTCTTTTTTATCAAGATGTAAAGCCAATGCTGCATAAGTTAATCAAGAAATAGCCTCTGCCTTGGTAATCAGAATTCGACCCCTTAACAAAAGATAAGCCAATGGTTTAAAATTCTTATAGTTTTTTTCAATTATAGCATCAAAATTAATCGAACATCTTCTATGTTGATCTTTAGTGATTAACAATCCTAAATACTAAATTTCAGTTTTTATGGGAATATTAAGGTATGAAGTCTCAGGACATTCCTTGATGACCAAAAGCTCACATTTATTCAGAATCAGAAACACACCAGATGCCTTTGAGATCTCATCAAAAAAATCTATAGCTACAGAAATCTGGCTTTCATCTTGAACGAAGAGTGTTGTGTCATCGGCTAATTGAGATACTTTTAATTCTCTATCAAACATTTTAATGCCTTTCATCGGACTTGAAGTAATGTGAGCCGAGAGAAGCTGACTCACTGTATTTTTCATACAGGGTTTTGATCGCATTAGAAAAAAAATTCCCAAAAACTAATTTTTTAAGGGTATCAAAAATTAAATTTTGCTCAACAGAGTCAAAGGCTTTATAAAAATCTAAAAATAAAATAAAAGCAGTCATTAATCAACTCTGAATAATCTAAAATACCCAAAACTAGTCTAATATTAGGGGTGGCTTAGTGGGTAGCACGTTTGCCTCACACCCCCAGGGTCGGGGTTCGATTCCCGCCTCCGCCTTGTGTGTGTGGAGTTTGCATGTTCTCCCCGTGCCTCAGGAGCTTCCTCCGGGTACTCCGGTTTCGTGTGTGTGTGTGTGTGTGTGTGCGCGCCCTTTGATGGGTTGGCACACCCTGGCAGTCCAGGGTGTATCCTGCCTTGATGCCCGATGATGCCTGAGATAGGCACAGGCTCCCCGTGACCCGAGGTAGTTCGGATAAAGCAGTAGAAAATGAGTGAGTAGTCTAATATTATTTGAAATGTGCCGATTTTTCATAAAACCCGATTGTGATTCATCAATTATAGAATTCAATACTGATTTTAATCTTCTGGCTAAAATTAAAGCCGGCAATTTATACTTATTGTTTAATAAACAAATAATTTGCCAATTGTCAATAAAATATATTTATTTATTAATAAATATTTATCTTTTTTTGGTTTGGGAATCAGTGTAATTAACCCCTGTGTTAAAGTGGGTGGAAGACATTGTTTCTTAATACTTTCAACAAAAACCTGTAAAAGAAATGGTGCTAAATCTTCTGAAAACTATTTATAAAACTCTGATGTCAGTCCATCAGTGCCTGGTGACTTTGAATTTTTAAGATGAGTAATTGCATCCATTAACTCACTGAGTGCAATAGGTTTGTCACACAATTCTCTATGATCTTCATCAATAGATTTAATTTGCAATGAATTCAGAAAGGCTTCAGCTGTCACCTGTGAGTAATTAGAAGTATATAACTTTATTATAAAAGTCACTACAATACTTAGTGATCATTATATTATCATCGATGATAATCCCATTAATGTTTAATATAGATATGGTGTCACTCACAAAATTTCTCCTCTCTAAATTGAAAAAGTAATGGGAGTTTTGTTCCCCTTCCTCAATCCATTTTCTTCTTGAACGAATAAAGGCACCTTTAGCCTTTCTCTTATACAATTTGTCCAATTCTCTCATTAATATTGTCATTTCTCCTCCTCTAAAATCAGATTTGGATGTTTCTGAAACAATTCTGTTATTCTTGTTATTATTCTTGTTTCTTCTCTCTTCTTTTTTGTGGCAATTAAAGAACCAAACTTTCTTACATATTTCCCAATTCCATATTATAAAATTTCCCAATTTGTACTAAAGGCTTTCTCCACTTTTGCTTTAATCCAAAAACTACTAATCAAATTTTTAATCTTCTTTTGAACTTCATCATGAAGTAAAAGTGAGTTATTAAGTTTCCAATAAGAGGTAGTGTTTTTCACATGGAGTTTAACATGAATAAAAATGGATTTATAATCTGATAATGGATGATAAAATATCTACCTCTACCCCATCTTTTTGAAAGCTTTTAGAGATTAGAGATCTATTTTAGACTGACTAGTTCCAGACTTATTACTCCAGGTAAAAACTATATCATTAGGAAATTTCTCTGTCCAGATATCATTAAGGTCAAACTGGTGCATAGCTTTTTTAAGGTATTGTCTGTTGACTTGGATATTTTTCCAACCAACCTTTAAGTATGTTTTCTATAGCTATCAGAAGATTATCATTCTTTGGTTTCCTATTATACCCATACAAATTCACAGCAATAATAATAATAATAAAAAGTTATAGTTAAGTAGTAGACAAACAAAATGTCCATCTGGATCATTGACCGATTGCAAAACTTCACCATTAAACTTATCCATTGGAGAACCATAAGGAATTCCCCCCACTTTTATTTGAAAGTTGAAATTTTGGGTAGTCAAAAATTTAGCATCCTCTTTAACAGAATGAGCTTCTTGTATACAGTATAACAAAAATCAATCCTGAGTTGTCTAGCAAAAAGAAAGGGTGCTTTCCTTTTATTATTACAACGTAACCCCCTAGCGTTGAATGAAATAAAAGATAAATTAAATAGAATATCACAAGTGAACACTAGCAAATACAAAAAGGAAAACTTTAACTATGGAAGAATTAAAGCAGTTTAAGTCTAGATAATCATCCACAATAAAAACTAACTAGATTTGTAAAGTTTGATGTGAGGCAGTTCCCCTCATTGTGCTGAGAGTTTTGATGTATCACATGTCCATGTGATACATCAAAACTCTCATGCGATTAGAATACATGTGAGGCACTTCCCCTCATTGGGCTGAGTGTTTTGATATATGACATGTCCATGTTGTGCAAATTTTTGATTTCACTTATTTTGGGGGTCGGGGCTATCAGAATGTCACCAGAATGTCACCAGAATACCCGTTGGTGCCAATACTTTTGGCGAAAAGTGGCTACTGAAGGTTTGGACATTTCATGTCAATACTGCAGTCATTATAGTATTCTAATTATTATTATACTGCATGGAACACAGAGAGAGAAGCCGTGCCTGAGCTCTGTGCACGCGTGTGTGAGAGCTTAGAGGAATTTTCGGAATTCCGCTAAGCTGTGTAGAAAATAACCACAGCATTAAACAGGCTGATATGCTGAATGAGACCTTACAGCACACTTCTACAGATCCGAAGTCAGACAATAGCTCAGGATTTCCCCAAATTCACTTTATTAACATAACAAAGTACGATCATAATTATTTACATTTGACAACATAGAAAAGAAACCAAAAAATATATGTACAGTATGTATTAATGTATATGTAATGTAATATGTACAGTATTATTTATGTTTGTACTTTTCAGAGTCACCAACAGCGTGAACCAAATTCGTTGTGTGTCAACACAATTGGCCAATAAATCTGATTCTGAACAAAAGTAAACAGACAAAACCACTCCTCAGTGATGAAAAATGTGGTTTAGCAGACACTACCTGGAATTAATCAACATATTTTCCAAGAATATTTGCATCCCGGAACAAGAAATAGTCCTAGGATTGAAAATAACAATATTAGAAAGACCAAGTTTTATGAATCTTTATAAGGACAATCAAATTATCTCCAATATATCACAATACAGTAAGACATTTACCTTATCATCAAGAACCACTTTTGTGCCTCCATATTCTAGTAGTAGAACCTTCTCTCCAACATTCACACTGACAGGCGTTACAGCTCCAGTCTAAGAAAAAATAAATCAAATTATATAATTTAACGATCTCTCAACACAAAACATGGGATAAAAAAGAAAATGCTTTTGAGATGCTAAACACCTTGGTGGTGGCACCAGGTCCCACAGCCACCACAGTGGCCTGGAGCACTTTGCCCTGGTATATTTCTGGAATCATGATGCCTCCTTTCGTCACAGTCTGTGCTGTTAACCGCTCCACCAGTACTAGGTCGAACATGGGCAGGAAATTCCGGAAAGCCTTAGCCTAAAGAGGGGTAAAAGATAATAATGCTGTGAGACAAGTCTTGCAAGGCAAAATGAAGCTAATTTAATCCATATTAACTCCAGCAGAGGGCACTAAACAATGCAGAATTACACACATTCTTTCATTCATCTTGAGTAACAGCTTTATCCCAGTCCATTAGTCTTACCATTTCTGCAGCTAACCTTTAGCAGCTCTAGGTCGTCTGTGTGTGTGTGAAAGAGCAAAGAAAAGCGAGTGGCAACAAAGACACACCACGGCTAAAGACCCACGTGAATAAAGCTTTGGAAGGCCAGTACGTATGCCAAAATGCACACTGCCTGAAAATTATTTAGAATCAGAATCAGAATGAGGTTTATTGGCCAAGTGTGTTGACAAACACAATGAATTTTGTTCCAGCTGTTTGTGTCTCTCAAAAGTACAGACATAAATAGCACCATACTATACATTTAGCTTGAACTATACAAGACAAAACAGATTATGTAAGAGACAGTACGAGTATTAATTAGGAATACAGATCACATATGACAGATCAGTAATGTAGATAAAGTGTAAGAGTGTATGGTAGTGCAAATAACAATATTGTGCAGTATTGTGCTTTTGTACAATATATAGCAGCATAGTGCAGCAGCAGGAATAGTTTGTGTAACATATATGGATGATGTGATGACTGACAGCTCTGATAATACAGCAAAACAATGTTCTGTAGCACCTGCCAGATGGGAGGAGCTGAAAGAGGTTGTGTCCAGGGTGTGAAGGGACAGTAGTTATTTTTCCTGCCCGGTTTCTGGTTCTTGTATGGTACAAATCCTGGGGAATGGGCAGGGGGGCAACAATTATTTTTTCTGCTGTTTTAACTGTGTGTTGCAGTCTGTTCCTGTCCTGTTTTGTTGCTGCTCCAATGTCAACCCCTGACCTTGCTTTTTTTTTCTCCAATAACATTTGCGAAACTTCTGGAAGTCCTAAAGCTCCAGAACAAGCATAATTACAGTTTTATTAAGACTATGTAATATAAGGACTGTTATCTGTATATTTTTGTCTTAGTGGGGATGTGAGAATATAATAAGATATGAAAAGCAGTTTGTGTCAATATTTTGTTTTACAAAATTTTTTTGGGGGGCGAGCCGGTTTGTTACCCGGATGTAGAAGCCCATGTGTGTTGCAGTGGAGCTACTTGAATTGCAGCAGGAGCTCACTTCTTGCATTAGATCATTCTTTCTCTCTTGAGAGACAACAGAACCAAAAGTGAAATCTTTCAGGGTGAACCTTTAGGTTTTGAATTTTACATAAAATTTTAAAAATAACCACAGCATTAAACAGGCTGATATGCTGAATGAGACCTTACAGCACATTTCCACATTTCCAAAGTCAGACAATACCTCAGGATTTCCTCAAATTCACTTTATTAATATAACAAGGTATGATCATAATTATTTACAATTGACAACATAGAAAAGAAACCAAAATAAGTAAATAGTAGACACAACCACTCCTCGGGGATGATAAACGTGGTTTAAACAGACACTAACAGGAATTACTCAACATATTTTCCTAGAATTTCTGCATCCCGAAACAAGAAATAGTCCTAGGATTGAAAATGACAATATTAGAACAAGTTTTATGAATCTTTATAAGGACAATCAAATTATCTCCAATATATCACAATACAGTAAGATATTTTTTACCTTATCATCAAGAACCACTTTCGTGCCTCCTTTTTCTGGTAGTAGAACCTTCTCTCCAACTTTCACACTGACAGGCGTTACAGCTCCAGTCTAAGAAAAAGAAATCAAATGATATGATTTTACGATCTCTCAACACAAAACGTCAGATAAAAAAGAAAACATTTTTGAGATAAACACCATGTCAGTGGCACCAGGTCCCAAAGCTACCACAGTGGCCTGGAGCATTCTGCATTGGCATTGGGTTTGAACTGTGAGCCAAAGGAATTTGTAATCTGTTGGTAAGCGCTCCAACAGTACTCGGTCAAACATGGGCAGGAATTTCCGGAAAGCCTTAGCCTAAGGAGGGGTAAAAGATAATGGTGTAAGACAAGTAATGCTAGACAAAGTGAAGCAAATTTTATCCATATTAACTCCAACAGAGGGCACTAAACAATGCAGAATTACACACTTTCACACAGTGATGCCTCAAGATACGAGTTTAATTCGTTCCGTGACCTTGTTCTCAAATTGCATGTATCTCAAAACAATTTTCCCTGTTTAAATGAATTGAAATCCCATTAATCCATCCCAGCTCGCAAAATTCCATTCCAGTTGTTTTGTTTGTGTTTTGAATATGAAAAATGTACAGTACCTGTATTTATAAATGACAAATATTGTATAAAAACATACAGTGATAAAAGATAATGTTAAAGAACTGTTTAGCGTCACTTCAGGAAATGCTTTGCTATGCTATGCAGGTTATGCTATGCGAGTTTATATTATTGTATGTTACGCTATGTTACAAGATAAGGTTGTACTATGCCTTGCTATGCACATCTCGATGTGTCATGCCATGCTTGCTTTGCTAGGCTAGAATACCTCATGCTAGGTAATGCTATGCCTCGATATGGCTTGCTATGCCAGCTCGTTATGATGGGGCTGTTTCCTCTGCATTTGCTGCTGCTGCGAGTAAAACTCTGTGGCTATTAGAGATTAAACCGCAAGCTATCTCCTTTTGTGTTCGCAATATGGAACTATAAGTGGTCGTGATTACTATTAGTATACTCGAGCCGAAGGGGATGTTTTGAAGATGCTTTGAACTTACGTTAAATCAATATGGCGCACATGTTCATGTATAATGGTGTGTTTGTTGAGCCGGTCTTTTATGCTACGCTACGTTAGGCTATGCTTTGCTATGTATGTTATGCTATGCTAGGTTATATTGTATGTTACGCTATGTTATAAGATAAGGTTATGCTATGCTTTTGCATTGCTCGTCATGATGGGTCATGCCATGCTTGCTGTACTAGGCTAGATTACCTTATGCTAGGTAATGCTATGCCTCGATATGCCTTGCTATGCCAGCTCGTTATGTTATGCTAGGTAGGCTACGCCTTGCTAGGCAATGTTGCATTATGCTAGGTTGCGTAACGTTATGCTATGACTCACTAGGCCAGGTTAGGTTACATTGCGCTATGTTATGCCTCGCTAGGTTGTTATGATGCGTTATGCTATGCCTCACTGGGTTATGTTAGGTTATGTTATGCTATGCCTCGCTAGGCTATGTTTGGTTACATTATGCTATGCCTCGCTAGGCTATGTTAGGTTACTTTATGCTTTGCCCTGCTAAGCTATGTTACGTTATGCTATGCCTCACTAGGCTATGTTAGGTTATGCTATGCCCTGCTAGGCTATGTTAGGTTACATTATGCTATGCCCTGCCTAGCTATGTTAGGTCACGTTATGCTATGCCCTGCTAAGCTATGTTAGGTTACTTTATGCTATGCCATGCCTCACTAGGCTGTTAGGTTACTTTATGCTTTGCCCTGCTAGGCTGTTACGTTATGCTATGCCTCTCCAGGCTATGTTAGGTTATGTTATGCTATGCCCTGCTAAGCTATGTTAGGTTACGTTATTCTATGCTATGCCCTGCTAAGCTATGTTAGGTTAGGTTATGCTATGCCCTGCCAAGCTATGTTAGGTTACGTTATGCTATGCCCTGCTAAGCTATGTTAGGTTACGTTATTCTATGCTATGCCCTGCCAAGCTATGTTAGGTTACATTATGCTATGCCCTGCCAAGCTATGTTAGGTTACGTTATTCTATGCTATGCCCTGCTAAACTATGTTAGGCTAGGTTATGCTATGCCCTGCCAAGCTATGTTAGGTTACGTTATGCTATGCCCTGCTAAGCTATGTTAGGTTACGTTATGCTATGCCCTGCTAAGATACGATGGGTTACGTTATGCTATGCCCTGCTAAGCTATGTTAGGCCATGTTACGTTATGCTATGTTAGGCCTCGTTGGCTGTTATGATACATTATGCTATGCCTCGCTAGGCTGTGTTTTGGTGCTGTGCCTTGCTGGGCTATGTTAGGTTACATTATGCTATGCCCTGCCTAGCTATGTTAGGTCACGTTATGCTATGCCCTGCTAAGCTATGTTAGGTTACTTTATGCTATGCCATGCCTCGCTAGGCTGTTAGGTTACTTTATGCTTTGCCCTGCTAGGCTGTTACGTTATGCTATGCCTCTCCAGGCTATGTTAGGTTACGTTATGCTATGCCCTGCTAAGCTATGTTAGGTTACGTTATTCTATGCTATGCCCTGCTAAGCTATGTTAGGTTAGGTTATGCTATGCCCTGCCAAACTATGTTAGGTTACGTTATGCTATGCCCTGCTAAGCTATGTTAGGTTACGTTATTCTATGCTATGCCCTGCCAAGCTATGTTAGGTTACGTTATTCTATGCTATGCCCTGCTAAGCTATGTTAGGCTAGGTTATGCTATGCCCTGCCAAGCTATGTTAGGTTACGTTATGCTATGCCCTGCTAAGCTATGTTAGGTTACGTTATGCTATGCCCTGCTAAGATACGATGGGTTACGTTATGCTATGCCCTGCTAAGCTATGTTAGGCCATGTTACGTTATGCTATGTTAGGCCTCGTTGGCTGTTATGATACATTATGCTATGCCTCGCTAGGCTGTGTTTTGGTGCTGTGCCTTGCTGGGCTTGTTTTGCTGCGCCTTGCTAGGCTGTGTTAAGTTACGTTACGCTATGTTGTGCCTCGCTAGGCTGTTGTGTTGCGTTATGCTATGCCTTGCTAGGCTATGTTAGGTTATGTGGCACTAATGTTATGCCTCGCTAGGTTGTTATGATGCGTTATGCTATGCCTCGCTAGGCTGTGTTATGGTGTGTTGTGCCTTGCTGGGCTATGTTGTGTTGCATTGCGTTTGGCTATGCCTTGCTAGACTGTTGTGATGCGTTATGCTGTGCTTCGATAGGCTGTGTTGTGATACATTGTGCTATGCCTCGCTGGGCTGTGTTATGGTATGTTGTGCTGTGCCTCGCTAGGCTATGTTGTGTTGCGTTGCACTATGTGTACCTCGCTAGGCTGTTGTGATGCGTCGTGCTGTGCTTCGCTAGGCTGTTATGATGCGTTAGGCCATGCCTGCTAGGTGTCTACGTGTTGCTGTGCCTCGCTAGGCTGTTGTGATACGTTAGGCTGTGCTTTGATAGGCGTTTTGTTACATTATGCTGTGCCTCGCTGGGCTATTATATGTTGTGCCGTGCCTTGCTGGGCTGTGATGCGTTGCGTTGTGCTGTGCCTCACTGGACTGTGTTGGGTTACGTTGTGCTATGCCTTGCTGGGCTATGTTGTGTTGCGTGGTGCTGTTGTGATGCGTTGTGCTGTGCCTCGCTGGGCTGTAGTGATGCATTATGCCATGCCTCGCTAGGTTGTTATGGTACGTTATGCAGGAAATATTTACTGGCACATGGTCTAGCTTCTTAACTTGACAATGGTTAAAATCTAGCCAGCAATGAAAATGAAAAGTTTTATTAAATTTCTCTCCTCTCTGTAGCAGTGTCCAGCGAAAGAAAGATGGTGACCTTTGGATTGATAATCAATGGCTAATGGCTCTGCTTGTATTGTGTTTCTGTTCGTTACATTATAAATAAATTAATTAAATTAAATAAATAAATGTTCCAAAGCTGGAAAGCATCCAAACTGCTGCTTCTTCAATTATTTCATAGCTGGACTTATCCGAGGTTTTCGCAAGAGTGTTTTGGTTGCCTACTCATTAGGTTGCCTATAATTTGCTTTCTGCTGTTAAAGAACCTGAAATTGTCGATTCTTTGTTGCAAAAGGAAGTTAAGACTGGATTTCTTGTTGGGTCTTTTGGAAGTCTCCTTTCTTGGGTTGTTGGATGGGTCTTAGAGGGATGGCTACTTGGGGGGATATTCAGGGAGGAGGCACTTGGTTCTCGTGTTCTGTTAGTGATTGAGCTAGCTTTGCTGCTGCTAGCTCTCCTCCTCCTCTGCTGCTGCAACTGTAGCTCTCCTCCTCCTCCTCTGCTGCTAGCTCTCCTCCTCTGCTGCTCTCCCTAAGGTAGCTGAACCACGAGTGGAACGTTAAAGTTTCTGGTTGCTGCTTGGGAAATTGGGATGGCATGATGTTCTGGAGTCTTCTGCAGCCTTGAATCGTATACAGGCACTGCGCCTTCCGTTTTTTTTTGTCACGACAAAAATTTGGTCGAATCACAGCTCGTATTGTATCTCAAAAAATTTGTATGTCAAAGCACTCGTATCTTGAGGCATCACTGTACTTTCATCTTGAGTAACAGCTTTATCCCGGTCCTAGGCTGTCTCAGGAACACTAAATACACCCTGCATGGGACATTGTGGACACCCTACAACCCCCACCTCACCCCAACCCCCACATCACAAGCTGATTATTCTACTGAGCTTAACTGTAAAAAACCATAAGGAATTAAACTGATACAGAATGAAAGATTTGCAACACCTGCTGCGCTTAACAAATGTGTCCATGTATATGAGTGAGTGAAGGTCTTGTGTGAGGGAGGGAAGGATCAAGGACAGTACTGTGAAGGGAGTAAGAGAGGAGGGATTGAATCTGAGGTTTTGTGAATGTTTACCATCTGGTGGAGGACAAATGACACTGACACCAAAATAATGCTCTCAGGCTGAAGTAGACAATGAAATTACTGGGATTGTGACCTCTGCTCTGTGGACGAGAGCATCTGTGACAGTAGGAATTGAAAACAGAGATGGGTTTGAAGCACATATCTGCAGTTAACCATGAGTGAGATTTGAGGTACAGTAGAATATATCAAACAGTACTAGACACTTATTTTACAATGTGAGAGGGAGATACTTACAAATGAGAAACTTCAATTTAAATAAATCCAGGAATCCCCTCACGTGTGAAGCGTGCACACATACAACCTGTGTCAGTGTATTATTTTGTCAGTGTATTATCTGTCTTACATGTATCAGTAGATTTTACAAAAATAAACTGACAGAATTACTGTCCATGTGACAACAGGTCACAGTGAACAGATTAGCATTAGCTAGCTGGCATTTTTAAGGGTCAGGTCTAGTGAGCGAGTTATAACCAGGTTATAAAATGATTTCTTGCCTCAAGAATACATGAAAAGAGTACAGCAGTAGGATGGATATTACTATTTCTAATTAGCATAAGGTATTGGTGGCTGCATGATGACCTTGCTGTGTACATCATTACAGCACTACATGTTAACTCACCAAACTGATAGAGGGAAAAATACAGATCCTATTTTGGTAGTTAGATTTTATAGCTAGAAAATAAAGTAAGAACATTAATCGTTAGTCTTACCATATCTGAAACTAATCTTTAGCAGCTCTGTGTGTGAAAGAGCAAAGAAAAGTGAGTGGCAAGCCAAAGTGCACACTGCCTGAAAAGAATCAGAATCATAATCAGATTTATTGGTCAAGTGTGTTGACACACACAAGAAATTTGGTTCCAGCTGTTTGAAACTCTCAAGTACAGACATAAATAACATTATACTGTACATTTAGCTTGGACTATATACTGTAAGACAAAACAGACTATACAAAACAATACAGTCAATGTGAGACAATATAGACAGTAAAAGTATTAAATAGGAATACAAAATATATGACAGATCAGTAACGTACATAAAGTGTGAGAGTGCAGGGTAATGCAAATAATAGTATTGTGCAGTATTGTGTTTTGGAGCTACTTGAATTGAAGCAGGAGCTAACGCAAGAAGTGAGCTTCTGGAAATAATCCATATATATAGGAATAACATATGGTTTATTTCCAGAAGAGTTCAAACCACATGGTTTATTTCATAGGATGTTCAAGTTAAATCTATAACCTTCGCAAAATTAGTTGTAGTAGCTGCAGCAAAATTATAATTTCATGTATGATGGTCAAGGTCGTGTTAAAATTTTTCCACAATTTCCACAAATTAATGACCATTTCTATCTGTGGTCTAATATAAGAGAATGAAGTATGGGTGAAACGTGTTGAATATAAACAATTTTATAAATAAACCTCTTAACTGTAAAGTGTAGTAATAAAATAATACAGACTGTGTTTTGTGCCTTACAATATAGTTTATTTGTAACTGCAAAAAACTTGAGGTTCTCTGAACAAGAGAAGTTTTCTGAAGAATATATTAGTTACTCATATTTGACATGTTAATTCTAGTTCTTACAGACTCAATAAAAACAAAGTGAAAACTATAATTACCAAGCATATGACTAATGTTTAAGTAATATATCTTCTTATAAGGCATTAAAGCCTATAGACTTTAAAGTATGCATTTAACTGCAAAAAACACGAAATATACCTTATCTTGATTAAACTTACACGATGAAAAAGAACGCACTAGCAGTTCAATGCAAAACATTATGGTGGCTGAGAAGTGCAAAACACTAACAAATCCGAAAACAAAACAACAAATGCAAAAACAAAATAACAAGTTCAAAAACAAAATAACAAATTACAAAACACTAACAAATCCGAAAACAAAATAACAAATGCAAAACCAAAATAACAAATTCAAAAACAAAATAATAAATCCGAAAACAAATTAACAAATCCAAAAACAAATTAACAAATCCAAAAACAAATTAACAAATCCAAAAACACAACGACAATTCAGACAAACCGGAAAAGGTAGGTATAGTTTGTGATTGGAACGCTTACCTGTCACCTGTCACTCAAGATATACAGGTATGGAATCTTATGTGTAATGTGTAAAGTTCTCCATTTAAATAAATAAAAAAAATTAAACATTGGCAAGCAAGGGAAATGGAGTGAATTCAACGCTACTTTGAGGAAGGTCATTCATATGGAGTGATTTGGAGATGCTGGCAGTATATCATGGCATAAAGATAAGTTTGCGCTCTCTAAAAACATACCTGAAGGATGCAGGTCTGTTTCGAAGACAAAACTATTCCCCAATAAACTATGTAAGGAATGCTATAAGAGCAGAGCTCCATGGACCAGGACAGTTGTTCGGTTACCAGACAATGTGGTTAGTACCGTGATGATGTTATGCGGTTGTTAAAAGAACTTCACCCAAATGGGACAGAGCAAAGGAAATGTTGTAGATTTGTTCGAAGTATTTATCATTCCATGGGACCAAACTATCTGTGGCATGGGGACGGTTAAGATAAACTAAAGCCATTTGGTTTTACTACATCAGGATGCATTGACGGTTTTTCGAGACGTGTCCTGTGGCTTAATTGCGGGCCAACTAACAATGGTCCTGCTGTAATTGCACACAACTTCATTACTTGTGTACAACACCTTGGTGTTGCTCCTATGAGACTACGAATGGACTGTGGAACAGAAAATGGTACATTGGCAGCAGTACAGTGCACCCGCTGTCATCACCATACAGACTACTATGCTGGCTTAAGAAGCCACATGTTTGGTACATCGGTTAGCAATCAGCACATTGAATCTTGGTGGTACAGCTTTAGAAAATTAAGGTTTGTGTTGACTTCATATTCTTGAGCTTTTGTTAAAGACTGAAAATTTAGTTTGTTTGATGCCGTAGTGGTTAGTGTAATACCTGTTATGCATTATTATGCACTATCCATTATGCGTTATTATGCATTGTGACATTCATTTAAATTAAATTGTCACACAAACTTACATAAGAATAAATTATTGTATGATGTGATTTTTGTATTTGGTTGTTTGTGTTGTAGGGCTCAGTTCTGGATAGAACTGTTTGGGTATCTCAGAAATGAAGGTCACTTCAATTGTAGCATCTAACACCAGTGCCTGCTTCAGTTCTGCTTCCAAAATGTTCTGCAAGTGGACTTGGATGAATTTGTAGAACTCTGAAATAAGCACAGGATTAGGCCCTCCAGACTTGCAATGTGTCCTGAGGTATATCAAATGAACTCTATCATCTACCACACAGGTTAGCAAATCATATCTGTAAAACTGCATTTCATAATTAATCTAATTATAAAAGGTTGTTTAAATACAAAACTACAATGGTTACATAAATTTATCTGCTAAATACATTTTCACAGAAATCTATCTTTTTGCGGGTCAGGATCAAGGGACTGTGGCTTTTTGCAGTTGAGGAAATCGTGTTATCTGCATTTCCTGAATCAAGGCTGACAACTCAGTTATGTGGCGATAAAAACATTCAGGAATATCTAGAGTTTGCAATGCAACATAGTCAATTACAGTGGCCAAAGAACTGTGACGAAGCATTACAACTTTATTTCCCATTAAAGGAAACAACTGGTCTTTGAACATCAATTTTCTCAAAAAACAAATAAATAAAAAACAAACATATAGGAACCAGAGTACAACCTAAGAAGAACTAAGAAAAAACATTGTATGGTGTCAATTTCACATCATGAATATTGTGGTAATAAAAAACATGACAAACGTGTATCATATAATTGAAAACTAATTCAGTATTTTAATTAACTTTTAATTCATGCTTCAGTATTCTTTGTCATTTTTTTCAAGTTTTTTTGGGTTATTATTACAAGAATTGTGAAAACATTTATGAAAAAAAAATGGAGCCATTTTGTGGCGTACATGTGAAGACGGTGGAAAGAGGTAAGCTTAACTTTCTATAAACTAAGCAAAATATTCGATTTTGAGGTTTTGACATTAAAAAACACTTGTTTGTAGTGAAGATATTTTCTGAAACGCAAAGAGACGAAGATGCTGAAAAGAGGTAATATTTGTCGTTTTAACATACATTTGTTTGTTTGAGTTAATGCGTTTAGAAAAAAAGAAAAAACTTTTTTAAATTGAATTTCTGAATTGCTTCAAATTTAGCATCAACAATTAGAAACGTGTTACTTGAATACTTATGAAAGTCCAGTTTGTACAAGTTATTGTATGAAAGGAGGAGCGAGTGTGCATGCGATTGTCGGCCTACAGTAAATGCAATGTGCCTCCATCGAATGAATGTTCTAGTGGTTAATTTGTTTATTTCAGAGGTATATGACCATGCATCGTGTTGGCACGTTTGCATTAAGATAAGGGAAAATTTGGCTTCAAACTTAATTTTTATCATTTTTTAGAATAATTAACAAACAGATAATTGCCAATCAGGTTAATTTTCGATTTTGCAAGTTTGGTTTGTTGAGTCTGAATCTTAAATTAATTAAAATAATTAAAAATGACATTATTCTGTTTTTCCATTTATATAATTAGCGCTCACGGGTGGATCATATCACCAGTACTATTTTCTCATATTAACGAAAAAGTTTCTCGTATTAATGACTTTGTTTCTCATAACATATTTTCTTATAATAATGAGAAACTTCTACTCATGCGTAAATGCGGAGCAGAAGGGTGTGACACGCTAGCGACATCCGCTGGTCTCAGCATAGCACATTATGCAAAAATGAATCTATTAATATCTTTAAATAACAGTATTGATAAATTACCAGTATATGAGTATTTTGCCAAAAAAAGGTGATACGTCATTTTAGGTTATTTTAGTATATACAATCTTTTACTGCAAAAGGTCTATGCTATTTCTTACGGAAGCGTATTGCATTCACATGAGAAAAAAAAAATCTACTCTGTTTT